>NC_036838.1:5524388-5543873 GCF_002910315.2 Salvelinus sp. IW2-2015 | reverse complement strand
GTGTCCACACCGCCACGCCCAGGATGCTCTACTCTACTGCTAGTGTCCACACACACACACACACACACACACACACACACACACAACACACACACACACACACACACACACACACACACACACACACACACACACACACACACACACACACACACACACACACACACACACACAGCCTTGTTGTTTAGCTCAATTATTCCAATCATGCTGGGGAGAGATATGTTTTAAAGCTGGATTCACACTTACTATGAACGAACCGTCTAAATTCAGCCCCCTTAGCGTAAGATTACACTAATTGCTAAAATTCAGTAACTAATGTTGCTTTCTCCATCTCTTGCTCGGGATATATGCATTACGCTGTTTTATACCATCGTGCATGAAGCGGAGCATTTTAAACACTGCATGTACGAGTTAACACTTCACAAAAAGCAGGTCTACTTTTTTGTGTTCTTCCTTGCTTCCCAACTCCGCTACTTGGGAAAGACGATCTGCGGACGTATATAACCGCGCACTGCTTCAAATACACTTCTGAGCTGCTGCGCACTCACGCAGTACAGGCAACGGACATCTAGCTCCACATACCTTCTGTTTGATTCAGACTCGTGAATAGGACATATAATGTCTTAGGCCTTGGCTTAAGAGACTGGCACAACCTCCTTCAGACTATAAACATTCCAATCCAAATCAAATCAACCTTCTTATTCGCACAAAGCCTCTTAACTACGCCGGCCAAACTACCCAGGGTAAACTGACCTCCACATCCTCGAATGTCTTCTACAAAAAAGTCAATTACCTACTCAAGCAAACTAAGTTAACATGGCCATTCCGGTGTACAAGGGACTATAACCACCCACCCGTGGATGTTATCCTAGTCGGTTGCCTCGGGGCGTACATGCTCGGTCAGACCACTGGGCTCAGGTCATCACAAGGCTATGCTAGTAAGGCTCCTTATTCGTTCACTGGGCAGGCCACGCGAGGTGTACTACTGATACTAAAGCCAAACTCAATTTGGACCCTTTCCTTCCAGTTCTCTGCTGCTGCGACTGGAACGATTGCAAAATCTCTGAAGTTGGAGATTATCCTCAACACACTTAAACATGCTATCTACCGCTAAACCGATCGCTGCAGCTACATATGTCCATACGGTATACCTAGCCACCAATTTACATACCACCCCATACTGCTTTATTTATTTACTTTCTGCTCCTTTGCACACGCAGTATCTCTAACTGACCATGATCCATCTGAATTCAACCTGTTAATCGCTAATGTAATATCGATTATTGCCTACCTTGCTTTTCAGCACATTGTATATAGATCTTTTTCTTACCATTTATGCTTGTTTATTGTTTACTCCAGTTAACCTGTGTTCCTGTTCACATGCATGCTTTATCTTGGCAGGTGCGCCTGATGTATTGCAGGGCCTTGAGCACTGGCCATGGGTGGAGGAGAGTAGGAGGAGAAGAGAGGAGAGGAGACTGGAAGAAAGGCAGAGAGAGGAGAGGGGGAATAATGTAGCTCTGTGCAATTTCATCTGACATCACACCTTTCTCCTCTCTTCTTTACCTCTCTTATCCTCCTGGTCGTCTTCCTCCCCCTTTCCCTTTCCCTTCCCCCTTTTACACTTTTATCCATTTTCTACCTCTGCTTTGGTCATGACATTCATCATTTCCCAGCCTCCAGACACACACATGATTTGAGTACCAAATGGCACCCTATTCCCCAAATGATGTGATACTTTTGACCAGGGCACATAGGGCTCTGTTCAAAAGTAGTGCCCTAGGATATGGGGTTCTGTTTGGGACGCACACATGAAATACATTTTTTTCCCCATTTAGTTTCGTGCAATTTTCAAAAGCATTTCGCACATTTTCACAACTCTAAGCACAAAAATCTAAACAGATTATCAAAATGGCTCATGTTTTAAAACTCTAAGCACAACAAACAAATTTACAAATTAACGTGTTCACCGCACCAAATTGCTCTTTCAATTGGAATACATATTCAATCTAAGTATCTGCTTTTCAAAATGCAATATTCACGTTACTTTTGATATGTTTTTCTTGTCATTTGTTAACAATACAATCACTTAATCAAAATGCTCAAAACAGGTAACTACTGAACCCGAACTATGTAGTGTCTAGTTAACATATATACTGCCGTTKTATCACGTTGGTGCAAKTTTCACAAATATGTGGTACATTTTCACAACTCTAAGCACAAAAATCTAAATATATCATAAAAATGGCTCATGTTCCAAAACTCTAAGCACATTTTCAATAGACTGAGTACAACAAACAAATTCACAAAGTCACTTGTTCACCGCAGCAAATCACTCTTTCAATCAGTAGTGTAGCCAGAAATTCATTGGTGGGTGAGCCTGCAGAAATGTGGGTGCCCCCCCCCCCCCCCCAAAAATGGGCTTACTTCTTGCAATTTGACACATGTTGCCATGGGGCAAAAATACAAATGTGCAGTTTTATAGCTAATCCCATGCTATTCTACACATTTTGCCATGAGACTGAGAGAACATTTTGCATTTTTAAAGCTAATTAAAGCTAAAAATATAGGTGTGTTGACTGTGATAAAGGCACTGGATTATGAGCTGTGTTGTTTGCTAAAGGTGGTCATATTCGAGGTGGTCATATTCGTGGCATGCTGGGGGTGTGGCTTTTAGTTAGTTGTTTTTGGCCACCCATCCCATGAGAATGGACAAATAATGTCCTGTTTAGACTCTGACAAGTCGAGAGCATTAAAAAAAAAATATATATATATATATATACAGTGGCAAAAAAAAGTATGTGAACCCTTTGGAATTACCTGGATTTCTGCATAAATTGGTCATAAATTTGATCTGATCTTCGTCTAAGTCACAACAATAAACAAACACAGTGTGCTTAAACTAATAACACACACATTATTGTATTTTTCTTGTCTATACTGAATACATAATTTAAACTTTCACGGTGTATGTTGGAAAAAGTGTGTGAACCCCTAGGCTAATGACTTCTCCAAAAGCTCATTGGAGTCAGGAGTCAGCTAACCTGGAGTCCAATCAATGAGACGAGATTGGAGATGTTGGTTAGAGCTGCCCTGCCCTATRAAAAACACTCACAAAATTTGAGATTGGTATTCACAAGAAGCATTGTCTGTTGTGAACCATGCCTTGAAGAAAAGAGATCTCAAAAGACCTACGATTAAGAACTGTTGACTTGCATAAAGAAGGAAATGGTTACAAAAGTATCTCTAAAAGCCTTGACGTTCATCAGTCCATGGTAAGACAAATTGTCTATAAATGGAGAAAGTACAGCACTGTCGCTACTCTCCCTAGGAGTGGCCGTCCTGCAATGATGACTGCAAAAGCACAGTGCAGAATGCTCAATGAGGTTAAGAAGAATCCTAGAGTGTCAGCTAAAGACTTACAGAAATCTCTGGAACATGCTAACATCTCTGTTGACGAGTCTAAAATACGTAAAACACTAAACAAGAATGGTGTTCATGGGAGGACACCACGGAAGAAGCCACTGCTGTCCAAAAAAAACATTGCTGCACGTCTGAGGTTCGCAACGGAGTACCTGGATGTTCCACAGCGCTACTGGCAAAATATTCTGTGGACAGATGAAACTAAAGTTGAGTTGTTTGGAAGGAACACACAACACTATGTGTGGAGAAAAAAAGGCACAGCACACCAACATCAAAACCTCATCCCCACTGTAAAGYATGGTGKAGGGAGCATCATGGTTTGGGGCTGCTTTGCTGCCTCAGGGCCTGGACAGCTCGCTATCATTGACAGAAGACTTAATTCCCAAGTTTATCAGACATTTTGCTGGAGAATGTATGGCTATCTGTTCGCCAATTGAAGCTCAAAAGAAGTTGGATGATGCAACAGAACAACTATAAAAAACACAGAAATAAATCAACATCAGAATGGCTTCAACAGAAGAAAATACGTCTTCTGGAGTGGCCCAGTTAGAGTCCTGACCTGAACCCGATTGAGATGCTGTGGCATGATCTCAAAAGAGCGGTTCACACCAGACATCCCAAGAATATTGCTGAACTGAAACAGATGTGTAAAGAGGAATGGTCCAAAATTCCTCCTGATCGTTGTGCAGGTCTGATCCACAACTACAGAACATGTTTGGTTGAGGTTATTGCTGTAAAAAGGAAGGTCAACCAGTTATTAAATCCAAGAGTTCACATACCTTTTCAACCCTGTACTGTGGATTTTTACACCGTGTGTTCAATAAAGACATGAAAACGTATAATTGTTTGTGTGTTATTAGTTTAAGCAGACTGTGCTTGTCTATTGTTGTGACTTAGATGAAGATCAGATCAAATTTTAGGACAAATCTATGCAGAAATTCGGGTAATTCCAAAGGGTTCACATACTTTTTCTTGCCACTGTATGTRTATATATATATACAGTATACAGTATACATATGCAACAAAAAAAATGCTCAATCTGTTTGTGGCTGCCTTCAATTKGGATACATATTCAATCTAAGTATCTAGTTTTCAAAATGCATTTTCTTGTCGTTTGTAAACAATACAATTATCTTTACCTTAATCAAACTGCTCATAACGAATAACTATTGAACCAAAATGATGTTGTGCCTAGTTAACGTATATAGTTTGATAGCTTCTGCCGAGTACCCAATAACCGGATGTTCAGGTTTTCAAGGGAAATGGAAAGAGAGACTGCAACACGCCATCTTAACTCATCCACATTTACTGGATTGGTTGAACAGTGCAGAAAATAATCTTAATAATCTAAAAAAAAAATAATAATCTTCTCGTCAAGACCAGTATGTAGGGGATCATGTTTCAGGTATTTCTTCTACATCTGATACATTAGGTTTTTCATTTGGTAACTTCTGAACACGGAAMATTTTTTATATTTTTACCTCATAAATGTATCAATTTGACATCAATAGGTCAAAGTGGAAAGAGTCACTCTATGTGCAACCATTTGGAATTACAGTGCCTTCAGAAAGTATTCACACCCCTTGACTTTTTCCACATTTTGTTGTGTTACAGCCTGAATTTAAAATGGAATCAATGGAGATTTTTTCATTAAATACAAATGAAAAGCTGAAATGTCTTGAGTCATTGGACCCCTTTGTTATGGCAAGCCTAAATAATTCAGAAATAAACATTTGCTTAACAAGTCCCATAATAAGTTGCATGGACTCACTCTGTGTGCAATAATAGTGTTTAACATTATTTTTAATGACACCTCATCTCTGTACCCCACACATACAATTATCTGTAAGGTCCCTCAGTCCAGCAGTGAATTTCAAACACAGATTCAACGACAAAGACCAAGGAGGTTTTCCAATGCCTTRCAAAGAAGGGCACCTATTGGTAGATAGGTAAAAAAAAAATGTAAAAAAAGACATCCCATTGAGCATGGTGAAGTTGTTTGGATGGTGTATCAATACACCCAGACACTACAAAGATACAGGCGTCCTTCCTAACTCAGTTGCCGGAGAGGAAGGAAACAGCTCAGGGATTTTACTATGAGGCCAATGGTGACTTTGAGAGATGAATTCACCTTTCAGCAGGACAATAACCTAAAACACAAGGCTAAATCTACACTGGGGTTGCTTGCGAAGAATACAGTGAATTCACACCSCTTGACCTTTTCAACATTTTGTTGTGTTACAGCCTAAATTTAAAATGGAATAGATTGAGAGTGGCCGARTTACAGTTTTGACTTGAAAAGGCCTGAAAATGCTTGTCTAGCAATGATCAACAACCAATTTGACAGAGCTTGAAGAATTTTCTAAAAGAATAATGGGCAAATGTTGCACAATCCAGGTGTGGAAAGCTCCAAGAGACTTTCACAGAAAGTGAAAAAGTATTGACTCAGGGGTGTGAATACTATTTCATTTTCAATAAATGTCCTAAAAGTAGGTTTTAACTTTGTCATTATCGGGTATTGTGTGTGGGTGAGCAACATTTGAATCCATTTTGAATTCAGGCTGTAACACAACAAARTATGGAGTAAGTGAAGGGGTAATACTTTCTGAAAGCACTGTATTGTGTAGTGTACAATGCACTGCTGAAATACCTGGGTTGTATTTAACAATATATTCCACTCATTATCTGAATTTCATTGATACACTGTAAGATGACRAATTCCAATCAGAGAGACAGRCGATACTGTATCAATTGACACGTCACGTAGAAAAAGTGATATTGTACAATGCTGCATTGGGCAGAAATGGCATAATGGCTGCTTTACAATAGGCTACCCCTATTTCTGATGAATTGTCCTATGTATGTACTGTATAAGGATAATGAAACTGTAAGACTGACATATTTGTCAGTATGCTCACAACCTGCCATTGGATACAAATAGTGTATGGATAAGTATAGTAAAATAATGTATGGAAAATTATATTTACCATCTACTTCAACACTTCAATAAGAACAGTTTTAAAATGTGTATCTTGTATTTTTTGCTATTAGATTAAATGGTAGTTAAAATGACAAAATTATGTATTGGTGACTAAATGAAATGTGCTCATGGTATTTCACGAAAAACTTAGATTTTGCTTAAATAACCTATTCCTGCAGTGGGATATATGTTTTTTGGTAGTCTTAAAGAAATATACTGTGAAWCAAAAGTATACACCTCACACACATGGTTATGGGCTTTAAAAAAAGAAGACAAATGTACCATGTCCGATATAGAGTTTAAAAGTCTTAAATTTTGAGTTTGCATCCCAATATTACACTTTATATACTGTACACCACAGAAGACTGAAATATAACAAAACCGTTTGACATAGAAACATCGGATTTTCATGTAATTTTTATTTGTATAATGTTTATTAATGATGAAATTATGAAAAATATTCATACAATTTCACCCATGAGGCCACTAGGTCATTTGACTGCTAAGAAAGGGCTACATGAATCAGTAGTTAAAGATGAGTAAAACCCAGATGAATACACACTCAAAGGTTCTGAACATAATATAATGGACATTACAAGTGTTATCAGTTTCAAATGTTGTACTTAGAGTTTTGAAAATTCAAGTCATATTTGTGAAAATTGCACCAAAGTGATTGAAATAAAAACCTGTAATATGCAACATCCCTTTGGCTCCAGACACCTTTTTTCTAGTATTAGTGTGCTTTTAACTAGTGTACACTATGACCCAATACGATAACCAGTGCAATCTGAATTATTTGATATGATCTTTATTTCTATATTTATTTATCCAGGTTAGTCTCATTGAGATCAAGAGAGACGTAATCTAGAACAGATAGCAGCGAGTGTGTGCGTGTGTTCATGTGTGTGTGTGTGTGTGTGTGTGTATTATAGCCCGTGGCAGATCAGCTATCTAACGATGTTTTTATTGGCCTCTTACAACCTCCTCCAAGATAACCGTGTTTTGAGAACGTGCCGTACGTGGTTGAGCGTTCACATTCACCACCTGACCAAGGCTGCTTGTTTTCAGCGCCTTCCAGAGAAAAGGCAGAAAGTCAAAGTACTTGAAAAAAACGTGTGGAATAGGTCAGCCAAGCCTTCTCCCTCCCTCCCTCCCTCCCTCCCYYCYCTCTCTCTCTCTCTCTCTCTCWYACACACTCTTTCGCAAGGAGAATTTTTTCCTTTGAATTTTTTTCTTTTTTTTGGAACCTGTGCAAACTTTSCTCTCCAACCCCCTCCCCTCTCTCTCTTTACTCTCTTGGTCTCTCCCTCTCTCCATCCGAACATCCACAGTCCAGCAGCAATGGTAAATCTTTCAAAATCCATAATTCAAGCTCCAGCGCTCATCTCCCCTTGTCTCCCCCTCCCCCACTCCTGGCTCTCTCTGCCTGGGTAGGGAAAACCTCACACTGCCTGAGCTGGAAGAGAGGGAGAGAGAGAAAATGAGAGGGAGAGAGAGGGGGGAAAGATTTTTAAAAAGCGAGAGAGAGGGAGAGAGAGCAAACCGAGACTGAGGGAGAGAGTAAATAGGGAGAGAGTGATGAGAGAGTAAAAACTAGAGACGGAGAAAAAGAGACTCAAATACTGATTCAAACATCAACCTCAACAACTTTGCAAATACACACTCAGACTAGGTGCTGCTGTATGCAACATTGATTAATACACACTTCACACTTCACAAGCAACCACAGCAAAGCACAAGGAATAAATAAACACACTATTAGGAACCCCAGGTATGACCAAACACACACTACACCACACACAAACACTCACACACACTCATTAATTGTTTTTCTCCCACTTTTATGGTTGAGAAAGGTGAAGCAAAAGGAGTRACTAATAAGTCTGTCTCCACAACTGATTGTCAAAGGTCCTGTAAATTGACAAWTTATGTGACTAAACTGAATAAAAAGAAGAAGAAACTGTATTAACTGTATTACTAGAGGCAAGAAATTTGGTTTGGCCCCTAACACCCCCACAAACTTTTACAGATGCACAATTGAGAGCATCCTGTCGGGCTGTATATCACCGCCTGGTATGGCAACTGCACCGCCCGCAACCGCAGGGYTCTCCAGATGGTGGTGCAGTCTGCCCAACGCATCACAGCTGGGACCGAGAGACTGAAAACAGCTTCTATCTCAAGGCCATCAGACTGTTAACATCACTAGTCAGCTACCAGGGTTCCTCAACCCTGCACCATAGAGGCTGCTGCCCTATGTACATAGACATGGAATCACTGGCCACTTTAATAATGGAACACTTATCACTTTAATAATGTTTACATACTGCTTTACTCATTTCATATGTATATACTGTATTCTACTGTATTTTAGTCAATGCCACTCCTGCATTGCTCGTCTTAATATTTATATATATATTTCTTAATTCAGTTATTTTACTTTTAGAATTGTGTGTATTGTTGTGAACTGTTGGASCTAGGAACACAAGCATTTCGCTACACCCGCAAAGACATCTGCTAAGTATGTGTATGTGACCAATCAAATTTGATTTGATTTKAAAATAAATTATATWAAGTATKATGCAAAAAAGCGTTGKAGTACATTTAATGAAGTTATGGACAGAAATACTTATTTAACTCCATCTTTCATTGAATCAGAAGGCTCATTCATCAATCATTTTTTTTATATTGCCAATTATTTTGATGACTATTTCATTGGCAAAGTGGGCAAACTCAGGCATGAAATGTCAACAACAAACTTTGAGCCATCACATTCATGCATAAAATACCTAATAATGAAAGATAAACTATCATTTTTAATTCTGTCAAATTAGTGTGGGAGAGGGGGGGGGAATTATTGCTGTTCATCAATCATGAGAAACCTCCTGGTATTTACAACTTAGATGGAAAACTACTGAAGATATTAGCAGATTATATTGAAACTCCTGTTTGTCATATCTTAATCTGAACCTAGAGAAAAGTGTTTGTCCTCAGATCTGGAGGGAAGCTAAAGTCATTCCGCTATGCAAGAATGATAAAGCGCCCTTTACTGATTCTAACAGCCGACAAATCAGCTTGCTGCTGGCTCTTAGCAAAGTTTTTGAAAAATTGTGTTTGACCAGATACATTGCTATTTCTCTGGGAACAAATTAACTTTCATCATGCTTATGGAGAAGGGCATTCAACATGTACTGCACTGACACAAATTACTGATGATTGGCTCAAATAAATTGATAGTAAGAAGATTGAAGGGAGCTATTTTGTTAGACTTTAGTGCAGCATTTGATATTATTAACCATAATCTGTTATTGGAAAAACGTATGTGTTATGGCTTTACATCCTCTACCGTATCATGGGTTGAGAGCTATTTATCCAATAGAAAACAGAGGGTTTTCTTTAATGGAAGCTTCTCTAATGTAAAAYATATAAAGTGTGGTATTCCGCAAGGCAACTCTCTTGGTCCTTTACTGTTCTCTATTTTTACTAATGATCTACCACTAGCCTTAGTGGAACTGACAGAATTTTAGCAACATAAAATCTTATTATAATCTGTTCATATACACCCCCAGGAAGATTATGACACTTTATAAAACATTTTCTGACAAGTGAGCACTTGGTCATTTTCATGTTTTCATAGATTCTTAGAATATTTGTGAAAATTCTATAGCAATACACAGTGGGAAAGTGGCCGTGTGTTTGGACAATTAATAGATACTGCAGTAAATAAAACCTGATAAAAACATCTATCCCATCCAAGACCGGAGTCTACGCAGACTGGTGTACCATAGGCAGTTGCAACAGAGCTACATTAGATCATTAGAACGCATTCGACAAAAGCCACAAAATACACTTGAATGGATTTCTGCAAATACATAGCTAAATATCACGGGATTCCTCTTACATTTGGGAACTTTACAGTCCTGTTGGTCAAACAACCATAAAAAGGTAGGCTATCTTTCCCTATATGCAAATGAACAACAACAAGATCAACAACTAATTCTAGGCAGAGCAAGATTAGCTCAAATCTAATGWAGGAACATTAGATAAACCGTCTGAAACTTTTTTCAGCAAGTTGGCTGTCAAAATTGCACTGATAAACGATGGAGAATACCCTGGTTGTCCTTCTGCAGCTTGCCTGCCAATGCATGTGTTGTTCCAACCAAGCACCCAAGCTAACTGGATAAAGTTGCAAGCTTGCTAGCTAGCTACACTACCATTCAAAATGTTGGGGTCACTTAGAAATGTCCTTGTCCATTAAAAAAACATCAAATTGACCAGAAGTACAGTGTAGACATTGTTAATGTTGTAAATGACTATTGTAGCTGGAAACGGCTGATTTCTAATGAACTACCTATATAGGCATACAGAGGCCCACTATCAGCAACCATCACYCCTGTGTTCCAATGGCACGTTGTGTTAGCTAATCCAAGTTTATCATTTTAAAAGGCTAATTGATCATTAGAAAACCCTTTTGCAATTATGTTAGCACAGCTGAAAACTGTTGTGCTCATTAAAGAAGCAATAAAACTGACCTTCTTTAGACTAGTTGAGTTCTGGAGCATCAGCCTTTGTGGGTCTGTCTCTTATACACATCTAGATGTGTATAAGAGACAGACATTGTAGAATAATAGTGAAGACATAAAACTATGAAATAACACATGGAATCATGTAGTTAACAAAAAAGTGTTAAAGAAATTCAAATATATTTGAGATTTTAAATTCTTCAAAGTAGCCACCCTTTGCCCTGTCTCTTATACACATCTAGATGTGTATAAGAGACAGCTATGAAATAACACATAAGGAATCATGTAGTTAACAAAAAAGTGTTAAAGAAATTCAAATATATTTGAGATTTTAAATTCTTCAAAGTAGCCACCCTTTGCCTTGATGACAGCTTTGCACACTCTTGGCAAAGTATGCCATTTCATGAGCGCAGCATTTATTTTTCAACTCGAATCAATGAGCCCAATCAGTCCTCCATGACAACAAAATCTTAAACATCAGAGTAGGGCTGGCTAATAAGTCCTTCGTTTTGGGATCATATTCAGGTAAAACAATTTGGCTAATCTATACATCCATATTTCCACGTTCTATTCTTGAAGATCAAGGGGTATAATGTTTATTGGAATGACTGGAATTCTGATAGACTTTGGTTTTTAATGTAAAGTTATAATTTAATCTTATTATTATCTGTATTAGAAAGTGATGGGTTAGAAGAAGCGTACATAACCAACCCATAAAGTAAAATTTAACATCCATATTTGGCCAGCTATGTAAACTTTAACATTGATTTATCCTATCCTATAACATTTTGGTCTTCTTCTAATGCCCCTTAAGGGGAAAGCAATCTAAAAATAACAGAATGTAATCAGATAACGTTACTGAGTTTGGGTAATCCAAAAGTTACGTTACTGATTACAATTTTGGACAGGTAACTTGTAACTGTAACGGATTACATTTAGAAAGTAACCTACCCAACCCTGGTGCCAACCTTGTAGTGTTATACCCAAGAAGACTCGAGGCTGTAACCGCTGCCAAAGGTGCTTCAACAATGTACTGAGTAAAGGTCTGAATATGTAAATGTTATATTTTACATATTCATATTTTTTTTGTTATGTTTTAATTTAATAAATTTGCAAAAATATCTAAAAACCTGTTTTTGCTTTGTCATTATGGGGTATTGTGTGTAGATTGATGAGGGGAAAAAAACGATTTAATCAAATTTTGAATAAGGGTGTAATGTAACAAAATGTGGAATACTTTCTGAATGCACTGTATATGCAACTGATAGATGCAAACACACAGACACACACACTCTCTCTCTCTAACACACACTCTAATACACACTCAACACACACCCACACATTATTATTCTTTGGTTGTATTTCTGTTTAAAATGTGTGAAATTGGTGTGTCTTTAGTTGTATATATACAGTGCCTTCAGAAAGTATTCACACCCTTTGACCTTTTATCTTTGTCACTGAGCTACGCACCATAACCCATAATGTCAAAGTGGAATTATATTTTTCTACATTTAATTTTTTACATTTCTTGACTCAATAAGTTTTCAACCCCTTTGTTATGGCAAGCCTAAATAAGAGTAACAATTWAAAAGTCATGTAATAAGTTGACTACCTTATCTCTGTACCCCACACATACAATTATCTGTAAAGTCCCTCAGTCGAGGAGTCAATTTCAAACACAGATTCCACCACAAGGGCCAGGGAGGTTTTCTAATGCCTCGCAAAGAAAAGCACCTATTGGTAGATGGGTAAAAAAAAAAAGCAGACATAAAATAGCTCTGTGAGCATGGTGAAGTTATTAATTACACTTTGGATGGTTTATCAATACACCCAGTCAGTACAAAGATACAAGCGTCCTTCCTAACTCAGTTGCCGGAGAGGAAGAAAACCACTCAGGAATTTCACCATGAGGCCAATGGTGACTTTAAAACAGTTACAGAGTTTATTGGTTGTGAYAGGAGAAAACTGAGGATGGATCAACAACATTGTAGTTACTCCACAATACTAACCTAATTGAGTGAAAAGTCGGAAGCTGTACAGAATAAAAATATTCCAAAATGTGCATTCTGTTTGCAACAAGGCACTAAAGTAATACTGAAAAGAAAATGTGGCAAAGCAATTAACTTTTTGTCCTGAATAGAAAATGTTATGTTGTTGAGAAAATCCAATACAACACATTACTGAGAACCACTCTCCATATTTTCAAGTTTAGTGGAGGTCATGTTATGGGCATGCTTGTAATCGTTAAGGACTGGGGAGTTTTTCAGGATAAAAAATTAATGCAATGGAGCTAAGCACGGGAAAAATCATAGCGATAAACCTGGTTCAGTCTGCTTTCCACCAGACACYGGGAGATTAATTTACCTTTCAAATGAAATATAATTTTATTGGTCACGTTCACATATTTAGCAGATGTTATTGCGGGTGTAGCGAAATGCTTGTTTATTTTTTTTATTGTTCAGCTCTATGTAATAACACAAAAAAACGTTCTGGGCTAATAATGTAAAAAATAACACGCAAAGGAGCAAAATACTGCAAAGTTGCTTAGGAGCTAGAAGCAGAGCTGCCATGTCTGTCGGCGCCATCTTGACAGGACAACAACCTAAAACACAAGGCCAAATCTGCACTGGAGTTGCTTACGAAGAAGACAGTGAATGTTCCTGAGTGACCGAGTTACAGTTTTGACTTAAATCTAGTTGACAATCTATGGCAAGACCTGAAAATGGTTCTAACAATGATCAACAACCAATATGACAGCACTTGAAGAATTTTGGGAAAAAATTATGGGCAAATGTTACACAATCCAGGTGTGGAAATGTCTTAGAGACTTACCTAGAAAGACTCACAGCTTTAATCACTGCCAATGGTGCTTCTATAAAGTATTGACTGAGGGGTGTGAATACTTACGTGAAGGAGATATTTCTGTATTTTCAATAGATTTGCAAAAATGTCTAAAAACATGTTTTCACTTTGTCATTATGGGGTATTGTGTGTAATGGATGAGAAAACAATATATTTAATTCATTTTKAATTCAGACTGTAACACRACGAAATGTGAAATARGTCAAGGGGTACGAATACTTTCKGAAGGCACTGGAATGTTTAAGTCTGGAATGTCTTCATGTTTTTAAATGTATATAAATTGAAATGTATTTTTGTTTGTAATTATGTGTCGGACACCAGTAAGACTAACTGTCACCATTGGCGTCAGCTAACGGGGATGCTAAATATAATCAAAATCTCTCATACACACACACACACTGTCCCAGACGGTGGCGTGGGACCAGCGGCCCTCCCTGGCTGTGTCTGTCTGCTCCACGTGTCTGAGCTGTCCTTGGGTTTCCGGCCCTCTTTGAGAGGCCTCTGATTTATGGTATGGGACAGATCTCGCTGTATCCGCGTGTGTGTGTGTGTGTGTATGTTTGTGTCTACGTGTGTATCTATGTGTTTGTGTTGTCTACGTGTGTGTGTCTGTACGCGTGTGTGCACGGTGTGTGTGTACACGTGCAGCCCTGTGTGTGTCTGTGTATGCATATGTGCGTGTGTGTGTGTGTGTGTGAGCTGTGAATGCGCGCTGTCTGTCCAAGCCAAATTTGTCTCGTGTTACTCTCCCAGGCCGCACAGCTTTACACAAGCCCCCAAGTTATAATTCTGCAGACAGCCCTCAACTGGCCCCAGACCAACAGCTCTACAGCTGGCTTTTGTACAGGTCTGTGTGTGTGTTAGGTAAAGCGTGTGTGTGTGTAGGTGGGTTTTGTGTGTTTATGATGTGCATATGTTTGTTTTTGTGTGTGTGTGTGTGCATGTATATCTGTCTGCTCGTGTGTGTACCTATGTGGTGTGTTTTTCTCCCTGTCTGCTCACGTTTACGTGTGTTTTTTAAAATAAAATGTTTTATTTAACCAGGCAAGTCAGTTAAGAACAAACTCTTATTTACAATGACGGCCTACCCTGCCAAACACTAACCCGGACGACGCTGGGCCAAGTGTCTGCTGCCCTATGGGACTCCTAACCATCGCCGGTTGTGATACAGCCTGGAATCGAACCATGGTCTGTAGTGACGCCTCTAGCACTGAGATGCAGTGCCTCAGACCGCTGCGCCACTCACGCATCTGTCTCTCTCCCTTTCCATCCTCTGTCCTCTCTCTCCAGTCCTTCCTCTCTCGCCTCTCACTCTCCAACGTCATTACAAGCCAGCCGTCTCATAACGAGTTTGACCCTTGCTAATGACCACCTGTTTGTTGTCGGGGGAACGTGCTGGGGCCAGCGCCTGTGTTGGTTAACGTGATTACCGGACAAACAATGGGGGCAGACGGGGTCAGGAGACAACAGACGAGCCATCAAAGGAACCCATTGGTTCAATGATGTTTCGTGGTCCCTYCATCCCCTTCATCCTACTAACTCTGTCAGGGAGTGAGTGGGCATTGAAGGCATTGAAATGGAACACCAGCAGAAGCAGCAACACCAACTGTCTGTCTCTTTTGTCTGTGAGAAGATGGCAGGACTGGTTATTTATAGAGATTTTAACAGACTGGACTGGACTGGGCAGAGAGAGAGGACTGGACAGGCTGTATGGAACCCGTGGAGAGGAATACAAGGAATGGAGGATACAGGGACAGTTCTCTGGCATCGAGTGGTGTGCAGGGTGTCCCATGGGATGGTTCATTCAGCAATCCACAGAGTCGATCGCGTTTTGTCTCTCGCTGTCTTTTTCTCTCTCTCCTCTCTCTCTCTCTCTCTCTCTCTCTCTCTCTCTCTTCTCTCCTCTCTCTCTCTCTCTCTCTCTCTCTTCTCTCTCCTCTCTCTTCTCTCTCTCTCTCTCTCTCTCTCTCTCTCTCTCTCTCTCTCTCTTCTCTCTCTTCTCTCTCTCTCTCTCTCTCTCTCTCTCTCTCTCTCTCTCTCTCTCTCTCTCTCTCTCTCTTCTGTCTCTGTCTCTGTTCCTCTGTCTCTGTCTATCCTGACTCTTCTCTCTACTGTGGTAAACCCAGGGTGAGAGATGAAAAGTGGAGAAAATGTGGCCACATGTCAAAAAGCCCTGAGCTGGAGAGCCAAGCAGGCAGGCAAAGTCAAGAGAAGAATAAGGTCAAGATGAATACCAAGGCTGCATCGTAAATGGCACCCTATTCCATAGATAGTACATTACTTTTGACCAGATCCCTGGGCTGGGATGAGGGCAGATTCAAACAAAGGAAGTCCTATTAAAATCAATGAGAAAAACCCAGGATAATGGCCAAAGGAAGTGGACTATTCAGTAGCTAGCCCTAATGCACTGTGCTCTATAATTCAGTTAAAAAATGTATTACCCAAAAATATATGATGAAAATAACATGTATTGTCATTATGTAATAAATGCAATATAATCCACATGTATGGATTTTATGAGAAAAAGCCAGGATAAAGGCCAAACGTTAATGCACTAGTGGACTATAATTAAATTTCCACTCTGATATATAGTGTTAAATGATATCAAATATAATACAAGTAAAATGATAGGTCTTCCATTTCCCATATATGGCAATAGATAATAGTCTTATAGCCTTATAGAGCCAATAGAGCTATAAAAATGTTATTGGTCAGAATATAATGTGTATAGCAAATACAGTCTATTGTCCTATTTAAACCAGGCATTGTGTAGGCAACTTCTTATTTCTTTGTTTGAAAATTGGCCAAACCGCTTCCCTCCATTTTAAAACATCTCTGCCAAATGGAATGATAATGATCCTTTTTTCCATAAAACATCATTTTCATGAATCCACTCCCTGCGCCGCAGAAGAGGAGGCAGCCGCCTTACTCCCTCCCTCTCTCTCTACACCACCTCCGAAAAATTAAAATTCAATCAAAATAGGCAAATTTGCTCCCCCACAGGACACCATTGAGAGGAGCGTGCGCCGCGGCGTAAGGTACTCCAATCAATGGCCTTGTTCCCTCCTCACAGACCGACCAGGAACTCACAATTTGCATGACACAGGAGGGGGTTAGGCTCATGCACACACAGACACGCACACACGATACGCGCACACATACACGCACACACACACACACACAGAGGATATCTGGCACCTCCAGGAAAGGAAGCGATCACATACATAAGTTTCCATTGAGCTGCGCTTTAATCCAACTTATAGCAGGGCTGATGTGGTCTGGTTCATATCTGCAATGGGCAGATAATGGATTTTGAATGGTGTGTGTGTGTGTTTGTGTGTGGGAGTGCGTATATGCGTGCATGTGCTCTGCTACAGACACTGAAGGGCAGACACACGGTTTCTTTCTCTCTCTCCCTCTCTCTCCCTCTCCTCCACTCCAGCACGCTCTGCGGCAGCCAAGTGCTCAATACACTATCGACTGTCTCACGGTGGCAACCTGCAGAATTCCGCCGCCTCCCTACGAGCCTGGCACCCTGTCTATCGACCTCCCTCTCCCCCTCCTCCCTCCCTCTCTCCATCCCTGCTTCCCATCCCCCACTCACAGCTCCAGGGAAGCGATGACGTGGAGAGAGGGAAGAACAGAGACAGAGCGAGAAAGAGAGAGAGAGAGAGACTCCGTACACACCGCAGTCACGGTGACAATGACACTAGGAGAACCATTTCGGAGCAGTGAGCCAGAAAACGCAGCCCCACTGTTGCCATTCATTCTGCTAAGCACCGCACTCACTACTGTCTATGGCACCACAGCACAATTCATCTATAAAATAGATGTAATATACAGAATACAACACCTGGATGAGATCCATATGATCAAAACAGCTGTATCTAGTTAACGTATTACATCTAATAGGACTGAATTGATAATTACATTTAATATTCCAATTTTAGCACCAGCTCCTCTGGTTTGGCCCAAAAAAAAAGACATTTCAAATGTAAAGCATGGCAATGGAAATGGAAATCTAAAGCATTGCATCAAAACATACTGGATAAGTTCACATTAATGCCATATCCAGGTAGGACAGCATGTAATGGACTCAGTTGATTTCCTTCTACCTCAGTAACCAACGTTAGCCAGCTAGCTAGCTACCTTCCCCTGTTAGCTTCCCTAAACCGAAAGGATATTCCATTTCAAATCGGCCCCAGGTCATCCATCTTGGATGAGTTTCCCCCAAAATGAAAGCAGCATGTCGTTAACCCGGATGGTAATCATGGTGTTGGGCTAATAATAATCCTTCCTCAGTAGTTTCAGTCCGCAGCACTCGGCTGGGCCTGGCTGGGTAGCCAGTGTGATGGCACAGCCTAATCATCCCCCATCGAGCCCTGTCAGGGTGGCTGCAGGCCGCTCTTAACATTTAGACACACTCACAGGCACATCGAACACACTCCAAGACCCTCACTCCTCGGCTTGAGATCCCCCCTTTTCCTTCTCCCTCTCTCTCTCTCTCTCTCTCTAGCTCTCTCTCACTCGTAAATGACCACTGGGGCCTATCGGGTTCTCTCTCTTCTTCATTTTCTTTCTCTCTCTCTCGCTCTCTCTGTTTTTCTTCCTCTCTCTCGCTCTCACTTTCTCTCTCTCTCTCTTTCTGTCACTTCTGGATTCTCTTTCTGTCACTTCTGGATTCACTAGGATGCCATCATGGCTAGAGGGATGTTGGGGTATCTCCAATGGTGGATGTCTAAACTCTCAGTCTAGCCTATACAGTTGAAGTCGGAAGTTTACATACACCTTAGCCAAATACATTTAAACTCAGTTTTTCACAATTCCTGACATTTAATCCTAGTACAAATTCCCTGCCTTTGTAACGATTCTCGTCCTCTTCGTCTGAGGAGTATGAAGGATCGGACCAATATGCAGCGTGGTAAGTGTTCGTCATATTTTAATAATAAACTGAACACTACAAAATACAAAAATAACAAAGTGAAATATAACGAAAACCGAAACAGTCCTGAATGGTGACACAAACACAAAAACAGGAAACAATCACCCACAACACACAATGGAAAACAGGCTACCTAAGTATAGCTCCCAMTCAGAGACAATGATAGACAGCGGCCTCTGATTGGGAACCACACCAGGCCAAACACAGAAATAGACAACCTAGACATACAACATAGAATGCCCACCCACATCACACCCTGACCAAACAAAACATAGAAACATACAAAGCAATCTATGGTCAGGGCGTGACAGCCTTAGGTCAGTTAGGATCACCACTTTATTTTAAGAATGAGAATTGTCAGAATAATAGTAGAGAGAATGATTAATTTCAGCTTTAATTTCTTTCATCACATTCCCAGTGGGTCAGAAGTTTACTTAATTAGTATTTGGTAGCATTGCCCTTAAATTGTTTAACTTGGGTTAAACGTTTCGGGTAGCCTTCCAAAAGCTTCCCACAATAAGTTGGGTGCATTTTGGCCCATTCCTCCTGACAGAGCTAGTGTAACTGAGTCAGGTTTGTAGGCCTCCTTGMTTGCACACGTTTTTTCAGTTCTGCCCACAAATTTTCTATAGGATTGAGGTCAGGGCTTTGTGATGGCCACTCCAATACCTTGACTTTGTTGTCCTTAATACATTTTGCCACAACTTTGGAAGTATGCTTGGGGTCATTGTCCATTTGGAAGACCCACTTGCGACCAA
>NC_036838.1:5458561-5524363 GCF_002910315.2 Salvelinus sp. IW2-2015 | reverse complement strand
CCGCCAGACTAGACATGTTGCAGCCTGAGCAGACCAAACCCCGCACACGCCCGGGAAGGAGGACAATACTTAAGAAAAAGGGTTAAAGGGGTTTTCGGCCCAGACCTTGTATGATAATCCTTTTTCTTCCGGTTCGAGTAGACAGCATTTGCGCCACAGCTGACAGCAAAAACCACCCATTTCACCCTAGGAAAAATCCCAAGCGCTTTTAAGAACCTTTTTTCGGACAAGGTGACAAAATACAGTATCGACATAGGAGAATGAGGATTATTGAGAATAGATGAGAGGTTTCTAAATGATCTCAGAGGTTATTCAGTTTCTAGCATGATTACAATGGCAGAAGGTATTTGGCCAGGTAGAAACTTTTTAGAAAATAGGAGAATGAACACGGAAGTGAAGATATTACATTAGTACAAGTGATAATCAAGATAGGACATATTGAGTGATACTCCACACTGGAATATTCGATTCAAGATATGAGAGAGATATATATACATATTAGGTTGGAGTCATTAAAATCGTTTTCTTAAACCATCATATATATCTTGTGGAAAACTATGTTTTGGCAAGATCGGTTAGGACATTACTTTGTGCATGCAGAGCAAGTCATTTTCCAACATTAGTTTTAACAGAAGATTATTTCACTTATAATGTCACTGTATCGACAATTCCAGTGGTTCAGAAGTTATCATACCTAAGTTGACTGTGCCTTTAATCAGCTTGCGAATTCCCAGAAAATGATGTCATAGGCTTTAAAGCTATATGATAGGCCTAATTTAGAATAATTGGAGTCAGTTGGCAGGTGTACTAGGAGTGTATTTCAAGGGCCTACGCTTCACAATATTGCTCTTACTTGACTGTGGGAAAATCAAAAGAATCGCCAACGACCGTCAGAAACAACAATTGGAGGAATACAAGTCAGGTGTTCATTTGGGAGCAATTTTCAACGTGAGGCTATCCAACGTTCATCTGTCATAATTAAAGTAACTGCACTCAGTATGAAGCCGCATGGGACAGCGAGCCGCATATGCCGCTCAGGAAGGAGACCGTGTTCCGTCTCCTAGAGGATTGAACGTACTTCGGTAGGCGAAAAGTGAATATCAATCCAGAACACATAAGGGACTTGTTGGAGATGTTGGCGGAACACGGTCAAAAGTATCTATATCCACAGCAAAACGGTCCGTATATGACAGTACCTGAAAGGCGCCTCAGCAAGGAAGAAGCCACTGTCACAAAACGCACATAAAAAAGCCAGACTCACGGTTTTTGGCCAACTGCACATGGGACAAAGATATACTTTTTGGAGAAATGTCTCTTGTCTGATGAAACAAAATAGAAACTGTTTGGCCATAATGACCATCGTTATGTTGTGGGACAAAAGAGGGGGAGGCTTGCTAAGCCAAAGAACACATCCCAACCGTGAAGCACGCGGGGGTGGCAGCAATCATGTTGTGGGGCGTGCTTTGCTGCAGGAGGGGACTGTGTGCATTCACAAAATAGATTGCATATAGAAGAGGGAAAATTATGTGGATAGTATTGAAGCCAACATGTAAGGAATCAGTCAGGAAGTCAAGGTCTGTTCTTCTCACCCCGTCTGGCCCTCCATCACCAGCACCACTCTCTCACTGGGCCTCTTCCAGACCCCGACAGGCAACACAAATGGCGTCTGTGGCGCTCCCTGCCAGACACATGATTAGGGGTGGTTAACATTCGCCATCAGAGGTGCGATATTATAGCGTACCAAGACCAGGGAGTCGCTCCCTTTCTGCCAACTAACCCCACCTGGCTGCCAGTGAGCCAATACATCACACCAACGATCACATACGTCCACACAATAGACGAACGGGAGCTTTTTTATAGTCTCCTTTTTGCTCTGACAGTTAACGTTCACAATATTTCCTGCTTGTATTGTTCTGGTGCTTAAAGGATCCGAGCTACCATGGAAGGAGAAGAAGCCGTTTGAACGCCACGAAGAGCGAGGGGGTCGTAAAACCGCGAAAGGCGCGGTCAATATTCAGATTGATGAACTGGTCTAATCTGGTGTGGCCGTGTATTCAGAGAGGGAGAGAGAGTAGAGTGCGATGAGAGAGGTAGACGGAGAGAGGGAGAGAGACAGATGCAGAGAGAGGAGAGAGTGGGAGGGAAGAATAAGAAAAACACGAATAGAACATTGTCAACTGTGAGTCAGCTGACTGTTCAAAAGTCATGACTGTTACCTGCCTYTGATGTCCTGAGCTGCTCCGTAGACTCCCAACCAATTACACTGCCTGTTCTAAGGAGAGTGTTGAGTCATCGTGGCTCTCTCCCCTGATGTGTGGAGAGACGTGAACGACTTGCGTCGTGACTGGTGAAGGCTGCTGTTGCCGTCTGGCATAAAAGCCATTATGAATGAGTCATATGTGTTTATTCATTTGAGAGCTTTGTGATGGTCCCTATTATGAACGACTGAATACCAGAGCCGATGCTTCTTGAATAACCGGAATATTGAAGGGTCAATAGAGATATTCATCAGTCACAGTGGCACATTTGAGTCTTTTTTCCCATAAGAATGTTCCCCAACCAGGAAATGATTAATTTCGCAATTGAAAGTAAGGATTACTATGTGGGTGAAGGACTAAAATTATAGATTTGAATAAAAGTCACTGATCTGAATGACAAAGAACTCCATTGGCAGCTACTTGTTTGATCTTCCAAATTGTGATAGTTTATAATAGTTTAACAGGTGTCATTAATTCCACCTAAATTAGCATATAAATGGTGCAAATATTGTGTAAATACCATGCTATATTATCCAGTTSAGTTAGTCAACGCCGAAGCCAAGACTTTGTTCTCCTGCTTCAACTCTCAAACATTTCTTCATCCCTTCCCCCATATGTCGCATCCACCTGAGACTCCTCCTGATTTACCTGTCTGTACAGTCCCTTTCAGTTCTAAATCCCTTTTATTATTCTTATCATTCTCCACCATTACATGTTTGGACAATAAATTCCTCATTCTTGGTCCCTTCCTCCTGTGTAAACCCTCATGTCTTCTCTCCATACACTTCCCGAGAGTTTCTTGGTCGTAATTTAAGCTCTTCGTCATTTGATCTTTGTCAGGTTTCTTCTCTCTGACACACATAAAGTCAGTTTATTTCCTACGTGTAGGCTAAATGTCATCTTACTCAGATGTCACCCTGTTGTATAAACAATCCTGTCACTACATACTGCCCCTTTTGTACACTGCCTAGCTCTCCCTGCTCTCTTGCCCACATCCCTTCAAACAGATTCATACATGCAGCAACGATTCYCTTCAAAACCYCTGACCCGAATGCCCTCCTCTTCTTTGTACCTACCCTGCACCATCCCCTACCCTTGTTCTGAGGGCCATCCTTTTCATTTCTGACCAACCATGTCCTCTATCCTTCCCATTGCTTAGCATAAATCATCGTTCTCTCTCTCCCATACCTAATGTATGTCATTGGATCCGTTAATGTAGACCTAATGTAAATGTAATGTCTGTCTGTTTCTCAAAAGCCGTTCCAGAGCGCCAGCCGKTCCAGAGCTAACACACCTGATTCAACTTGTTAATAAACACAATAATAAAACCTCTGGAATTTTAACAATATAATATGGCTATTAAACCAGAATAGAAAACCTGTATGGTTCTACAAAGACCATTTGAGATGATTGAGAAAGGTTCTCTATAAAACCATTTTCCATAAAGGTTCTATAAAGAACCATAAAAATAGAGT
This sequence comes from Salvelinus sp. IW2-2015, assembly GCF_002910315.2. Lineage (NCBI taxonomy): Eukaryota > Metazoa > Chordata > Actinopteri > Salmoniformes > Salmonidae > Salvelinus > Salvelinus sp. IW2-2015. Next base: position 5,520,630 of record NC_036838.1, on the reverse strand, counting down.
TTTACATAGCCCCAAAAAGAGTTCGAACCATAGCAAAATCTTTTTTTTGGTGCTATATAGAACCTTTTTTAATGGTTCTTTCTAGAACCTTAGGAAAGGGTTCTTTMTAGCACCATGCAGGTTTCAATTAGAACCTTATGAGCATTGTTCTTTATAGAACCGTCAAAAAAAGGTTGGTTACAAGCCAAAGAACCCTTATGTGGCACTATATAGAAGCCTTTGTTTTTAGTGGGTATGTTTACTTTTGTTCATTCATTTTGCTCAATACATTTAGTTGAAATCCCATTTGACATATRTAGGCTATGAAGTACATGTCAGGGGTTCWATTAGTTGTTTTATAAAAGCTTGACGTATATAATAGAGGATGTACTTGAAAGGAGGGCATATCACACTACAAGTCTTCTCAAATTCTTTATACAATCTGGCTGTTCATCCCAACAACCATGGCAACTATAGCTTAAATGAAATAGATCCCTCAGTCCATTGTAACCTATTTGGTATACCTTGTGCTGTCAGGAACATAATTCTCTATCAAGACAAATGAATGACTTTGAAAGCCTTTTATGCAAACTGTAATTTAAAGTTAAGCGAAAATTGTGTAGGCTATTTGCAGTCTCATGTGTGGTCATCAATCTATGTAAGAATGGAAATCTCCAATAAAACATTGAACCTGAGTTTCACATAGGGCAAGATGAATCATGTGTTATCTCTGTGGGTTAGAGGTTCATCATGTGATGTCTTCATAATGTCCCTAATAAACATCGAATTACTGTAGTTTTGGATTGACTGGTTGCATTTATGACATGCTGCAGGCCTAGTCTATGATATAATTGTTCCTCAGATTTGTCATTTAGTTCCCTTTGCTGGAATTMTTTTCTAAGTGACATTGAGCTTTTAGTTACTGAAAGGGTCAGTTCATATGTCGGGGTTATTCTCCGAACTGAATGAGCATCGTATGGAGTTCGCATGGACATGATAACATATTAATAGGACTGCACGTGCATCACGTTCCCTTGAACCTTTGTAACATGTGCCACGCGCAATTTGAAAGACAGTGAAGTGGAAATTGTGTGGTGGTGTCCATTTTTATCATTCCAACCACAGCCATTGTTAAATCTTTAACTGATATGGCTCATAACTTGTTATATTACGCAAAGCCTAAACAAGATAGGTGATACGACAGTCACAGCCTTTTGGTGACATACAAATATAATTAATTCCATGCGCATATCACGGGTCAGGTGTCATTGGAGAATACCGTATCTACTAAAATAGAAGGCAAAACTTCGTTTCAACCACRCAAATGGTTTTCATCAAAATAAGTGTATTTGAGTATTGTGGCCCTTGCAGTCAACGTTATGGCTCATTATTTCGAAGAAGATTGCGAATGTTATAGAATTGCTGTTTTATTGTGACCGCTCAAAGCTTGCTCCTCGAGCCACAATGAGAATGSTTTGTGGTCTTTCCTTTGAACCTACTGAAAAATAATGAATGTTTTGATAGCCAGCGTGAGTATGGGAGTGATTTTGTGCGCAAATACTCTGGTGAATCTGGTCGTTCAACTCGTTCATTTGATATTTCTCTGGCGTTTTTAGCTCATTGCCTTATAAGGAAAGGAAGTCGTGCCTGTCTGCAATAGGCTGAACATTACCGCCTGCATGAACTGTTCTCCTTTAACCCTTGCGCTGCTGAATTTTATTTACGTTTAAAATGATACTCGACGCTTGCGCCTTTATACCGAAAACATATAACGAAATAAATAACAATATAGACAAATACCAATACTTTTACAATGTGTAGGCTTATACAATATAACAGATYATTTGATAAGCCAAATATACGTGCGTGTGTGTATGTGTGTGTGTGTACGCGCGCGCGCGCGTGTGCAACCGTGCGTGTGCGGCGACTATAGCGCACTTGTCAACATGTCCAACCTGTTTTCATGTTTCAAAGAGACAGCGGGCATAAGAGACATACGAACCACCACCAGCGGAAATAACTGTGCTGTTGTAAGGTGCAAAAAAAGCAAACGCACTTTTTTTTATATGTGCCAGAGGTAGGCCCATGCGTCTCTCGCCCAAGTGATAACGCAGAGTCGGATGGCAGAAAGAAACGAGGTGGAAGAAATGCCAACGGGGTTTAAGACCAACTGATGTGACCTACATATCTCTGACACAACCACGGGCCTTTGATGTGCAGAGAAAATTCACTAGATGCCCCGTACCGCGACACTGGCGCTCGGTAATGGCTCCACATATGACCTTGTATCAAGAAGGACAGATAATATGGATGGAAAGGGTAGATCTTTATGGAAAATGCCTACCAGCACGACGCATCCTTGCACATCCATTGGGTATGTTAGCCAAGTCACTAAGGCGAATAGGAAAGCTCACGTTTATGGACTTTCTTTCAAAGATCCCTGTGTGAAGTCTTTGGAAAAAGATGAATAATAATATTGGAAACMCATATTACAGTCATCACAATCATATGAGGGTGATGATGGTTATTATTAGTATAATGTGTAAATTAGATTGGGGAGTGATTAATACGATATTCTATACCTTAATTAGCTGCACATCGTGTTTCAGTGTGCATAATGTTTGTTTTCTATCGGGGTTATATGCTCAAGGTACCATTTATTGATCTGTATCATTCAGTTGTGGGCTACATAGGGCCTACCAGATCCATAATGAACTGTTACATATATTTATTTTGGAGTGGGACCCCAAAGTTGCATTTCAGTAGGCCTATTGATGATGAGTCACTCACACAATGACATTCCTTTAATTTATCCATCGGTCTCAGCCTTAAGGAAACCAGGGCTGTGTCCTTTAGAAATATCTAGCATACACTTGTAACAATTGTGAAAACGGTAATGAATACATTAACAAATAGGCTACATTAATTCAAATAGATCGAAGGAAATGGGCATGGAGCATAGGCAATGGCAGCCTTGATTCCTTTTTTCATGATTTGCATGACATGCGTAAAAGGCAGTAATTGCGTAAAAGGGAAATATTCAGTTACAATTCCCAATTTGACATATCATAACACATTATTATCCTTTTCATAGYACCCTCTTGCAGTTCCATTTCACCCTACACATCCATGGGCTAAAAGCATGAAACTGCCCCAGCCCCCAAAAGCGCCTCCTCCTCCTGACGTCACATCAATGGCTCTTTGCATGAACTGTTTTCTGCAATCCCTTCTCGTGTGCAAAGCAAAACGTATCGCACTGCCGCTGCCAACGAATTCCGACTAGAGTGAGAGGGAAAGAGAGGGAAGATCGGAGTGAAGGGAAATCTCCCGTATCAATTTGAACGACGGAAAAACAGCACAAAAGCGGGCAGGGTGACATTTTCTACAGCCTTTGGAAGAGAAATCTTCCCCTTGCATCGAAAATGGAGCTACCCGCCGCGGGAGAGCACGTCTTTGCGGTGGAGAGCATCGAGAAGAAGCGTAATCGAAAGGTTTGAAAACACTTGAAATATATGATTGCTCAATATCCACAAACAGGGWTATTTGGTATCGCTATGCAATATATTGCGTAATTGATGGAAGTAAATTRTGTTGTTGTTGTGATTTTGCAGATAGACTATAAAATGTCAAAGAACCGCTTATAATCAAATTAACCAATATGTTCTCTCATCTCCGTATAGGGGAGGATGGAATACCTAGTCAAGTGGCGAGGATGGTCTCCAAAGTAAGTTAGCTTTGAAAATACTATAGCCTACTTTAGTACTACCTTAGTAATGCAAATTCATATTTCAAGTTTTCAAGTGTGTGTTGGTGTTTGTGTGTGTGTGTGTGTGTGTGTGTGGCGCGTGCGTCTTTGCGCGCGTTGAAGCGAATGTTTGATTCGATCGATGGCGCTTAGGATACCATCACTAATTTATGTGTTGAGCGAAAATGAAGGTAACGTGGGGTAACTAACCCCCAAGAACATTTTCTAGTAATTAACTCTTAAAATCTTATTTAAATTAAATAAATCTAATAATTAAGCAAAATGGCATTGCACATCTCACTATTAATGTCCTCACTATGAKGTTTTGATTTAAGGTTCCTCTCTTTATTTTCACACCAAATCAYGCCCAAATCATCCTACAGTATAAAGAAAATGACTGTAACTCAATGAAGTTATTTGTAGATGATTTGGACTTGCAATATGATTGCCCTAATGGTATATCTATAAAAAGTTTATAGATCTAACGTAATTTGAATATATATATGGGGAGGCAGTTACCCCGGGGGCTTGTTACCCCACGTTACCCTAATCACCCTCATGATTCCCATAAAGTAACCGATTTGCTTGTGTTGACTCTCTGAAATATACTTCCTAGCAATTATTAACACTTTATAATGACCTATTTCCAGAGTATAGGCTACACTTTGCTCTTACTTTATTACATATCTATCAATAATATGCATAATGTTTAGGTTTTGATATAGCCCTATTTGGTCAAGACTGACTGCTAACTGTTAACAGCTAACCTGATTACAGAAGTTGCCTAGCTACTTTACAACGGATTCCGTCAGCGACCAAGCAGATGACGGCCACATTTGATATATGGTTATAGTTTGGTTGATAGAAGGCGACCTCTGTTGATATTAATGTCTCGCTCTCGCTCTCTCTCTGTCTCTGTCTCTGTCTCTGTCTCTGTCTCTCTCTCTGTCTCTCTCTCTGTCTCTCTCTCTGTCTCTCTCTCTCTCTCTCTCTCTCTGTCTCTCTCTCTGTCTCTCTCTGTCCTACTTTCTGTCTTAATAGATATAACACATGGGAACCAGAAGAAAACATTCTCGACCCGCGGCTGCTTGACGCTTTCCAAAACAGGTGAGTTTGACAGACTCGATTTGACGTGCCGACCTTGTGTAGTCAATGGGGGTGGGGGGCGCTGCTCTGTGCGTGTGCGCGCACAGCGCACCACTTCTATCCCGTGGTGTGCGTAAAATGTGCCCTAATTGAATTACATTTTCCTATGGCAATGTCAAAACTTTTCAAATCCCTAAAAAGGGCATGATGCAATCACAAGTAAAAACGTTTTTTTTTTTTTTATCTCAATAGGCCTACAATAGCAGTAGGCCTACAATAGCAGTAGGCCTACACAGTGACCACACAAATCGGATTGAAAACATTCTTGAAAGATTGCGTATGACTGTTACAATTTTGTGGTCGGCCATATTGGACAATGAATTGTCCCTATGTGATATTCTTAGGCCTATAATAATAGATTGATTGATTTTAGTTTGCCCATACCACAATAGGCTATCATCTTTCACAGGCTGTATGCTTATGCAGACACCAGGGCCAAATATTCCTTGACAGCATGCTTTGTCTTGTCCCCCATCCCCGCTTCATCTCACCATGTATTGGATGARGAAGGCACTGAGAACAACATTAGACAAAAAAGTGCCCTAGGCTTCTAATTATAGGCGATATTCCTGTAACAACCGTAGAAGCTTCCGCTTGAAAACACCGTTGTGCCTTTTCAAGATGTCTTGTTTGCTGGACAGGCGTTACTGTTAACCGGTAATTGCTAARCCTCCCGTGGGGGGGTTTTCTGGACGTGAACACAYAACTACAACTGCACTATGGCGCAAAAACCATGCAGTGACTCGGCCTGTCGTCGGGATTGCTGTCATCCTCTCCCGGCGTGTGCGCACACCAGCTTTTAACAGAGACCGGTCACTCAGTAGGGAAAATGTTGACGGAGGGCGGTGTCTGTTTTCGCCATTATCTCTGTCTCTGAACGGGGGAGTTTTTATTGTAGCTAATTACGTGACTCTCCAGGGGCCTCACCGGGCAGAGTACCAGGCTATGAAAATATACTGAGTCGCCACGGTAATTAGATGTGCTCGAGGAGGAAGGGGGGGTGGGTTGACAGCAGTACTCATTGGGTATTGAATTACTGCTCTTGAGAAAGCATGGAAAACAGTGGACTATAGGAAAAGTATCCTATCCACCAGTTACATAGTCTATAGATGTGTAGTTCATTCAGACCCTGAATCTATTCCATCCTTATATGGATTGAATGTTGAACTGGAAAACTATTCATTCCATGTGGAAATTATTTTTGTAGTAATACAGATTTAGTCCGGCCTAAACCATACATTACTTGACATGAGAAGGACTTTGATATGCAGCAACGCTTGGTAAACAAGTAATAAGGTTATATGCCTGTAAACTCTACACTACATTAAGTATGATATTTGTAATTCGTGTCTCATGGGTTCAGTTAGAGGATCTAGTGGTAAACATGGGGATATGACTGAGGGGTATTGCACTGATGTTTCATGTCACCAATTAGGATTAAATTGTGCATGGGATTTTCCCTTAAATTACGGCATTGCATTAGTGTATTTCATTATTGTTAGTACATCATCATTGCATTAGCAATGAAAGTACTTTATTGTGTGTGTAGTCCCCTTTTTGTAGTTAAAGTACTGGATTCTGACCTAAATACAGTTTAAATTCCAATAAGATTTGAAATATCAATGAACCCCCCCCCCCCCCTGCTGCCTAACTCTGTTACATTATGTTGTTAACTACTAAATCATGTATTATTGTGGATGGTTTGAGTGACATGGTGGTGTTTTCTCTCTTTCACAGGGAGAGATACGAGCAGCTTATGGGATATCGCAAAAGAGGGCCAAAGCCAAAGCACCTGATCGGCCAGGTGAGTCTTCACATATTTTGGAGGGTGACAATTAACTCCTTGATTACTATACATTTGATAAAATACATGTTACTATTAATGTTACTGTAAGAGATTACGAGTAAATCTTTGCCATCCAGCACTAAGACCAACACATTATTTAATTGAGACAGGCTTTATAAGAATTCTAAGTCCTTTATAAGACTACAGAATAGGTGTTAAAATCTGAATGACTATCATATAGATTAGGGGCACATGCTGTTGATAGACTGGGTAGATTAGGTCTCCAAAATCTCTTCAATCTTAAAGCAGTGACTGAAAAGTACATCTAGACATCAATCACAAATCGAAAGAGCAAAAGGAACCCCCTCTAGGTAGTGTTTTTTCCTCTCAGGGCGGTGTTGGTGGTAACACATAGGAGGAAGTCAGTGATGGGGCACAAAGCAGTCTATGGCATTCCTCAGAGCTGAGGTCAGAGCGGCTATAGGAGCCACTCTGAAATGTAACTCTGGTGGCCAGGAGGGCGGGAGGGCTGACAAAATATGTATGAAAGGCCCTCACAGAACTAAACACAAGTTTMGAACTAAACACAAGTTTAGGGCTCAGGACTCACTCAAAGGTCATCTAGAGGGCACCATTTGATGATGGCATTTTTCTAACCTTCATTACAGAGAGAAAGTCAGTCAGATAGTCATGTCAACAWGTCCGCTCTATCAGTTAACTAACAGCTGTGTTTTTCTCAGGTCCCGTCCTTTGCCCGGAGATCCAGCGTTCTCTCAGGCCTTCAGGAGACCACCCTGGACGAGGACAACCGGCAGAAAGTGGACCCCATCCAGACACTGCGCTCGCAGACCCAGCAGTACCAGCTGAACAGCAAGAAGCACCACCAGTACCAGCCCCTGCTGGCCAAGGAGAGGGAGGCCGARCAGCAGGCCAACGGAAAGAAGAAGCTCTACTACCAGCTCAACAGCAAGAAACATCACCACTACCAGCCTGACCCCAAGATGTATGACAGCACCCAGTGCATGAAGCCCAGGGAGGCCACCAAAGCTCCAGAACTGCCCACCAACCACAGCTGGAACCTGCCTCCTGCGCTGCAGCAGAAGTGGGTCCGGGACAAGGACTCTGGCTGCCTGAGCAAAGTCAAGGATATCACCATGGAGCTAAAGAAGCTTCCGGCTCACCTCAACGACCACAGTGGCGAATCGGAGCAGAGCAAGGCCACGGCCAAAGAGGACGCACCGCTGTTGAAGGCCAACGATGTCAGCGACAGCAAGCTGAAGATTGTCAAGAACAAAAACAAGAATGGACGCATCGTCATTGTCATGAGCAAGTACATGGAGAACGGCATGCAGGCGGCAAGGATTAAAAACGGAGATGTGGAAACMCTTGACGAACCGCAGCCGGACAATGATGATGATGCTGCAGAAAATCAACTTGAAAAGATGAGGCTCGTCCAGAAACTGGGTCTCACCAACGGATTCGCGAAAGACTGCAACAAAGACGTTAAGTTACACGTCCTCAACTCAGGATCTAACGGATCTAACGTATTTAAGTGTCCTGCTGAGAAGGTTGACTCACCCAAAATGGAGCTTAGTGCGACAGAGCAGCCCCTGAGGCTGACCACCAAACCTAACCTTGCCCCTTGGCCCTTTGAGATGGGAGTTCATAGAAGGACTCAGCCAGTAAACGGCTCCTCTCCAGCCCTGAAACGTCACCTTTCAGAGGCAGACAAGGGCGAGGACCGGGGTGGCTGTAAACGGTTTCTAAACTCCCGGAGTATCAGTGCACCCTGCACTGTGTCCTCACCGCCTCAGAGCAACTCCATGGACCAAAATGGCCACCATAGCCACAATGGCCACCAGGACTATGACTTCCTGGAGTCTAACCAGGACGAGCCCATGGACCTCAGCTGTGTGAGGTCCAGAGGGGAGGCTCCAGTTCCCACAGAGACACAGGTGGCTCCTTCTGCTGAGGAGGAGAAGACTGCAGAACAGACAAAACCRCCATTGGCTATCACAACAGAACATACTGTGGAGGAGGAGCCTTTTCCTTCATTCAAGCCTTTCCTTGGGAATATAGTCATCACGGATATTACAACAAACTGTCTCACGGTGACATTTAAGGAATACGTTACAGTGTAACGAAGCTGAAAAAGACGATCTGAGGACGAGGGACTAATAGCAAATGTGTGAATATGTACAAATGTGTGTTGGAACATATTGGTATTTTCAGATGTTTGAATGTAAATAAGAGCCCTTACAGTTTGCATTTAGTGGGGTTGAGATTCATTTTGTTTCGGGTTCCTAACCCTTCTATAATTTGTATGTACGTAGCTTTGGCTATCATTCTCTAAATGAGCCCCCGAGTTCTTGTCATACTTGATGATGTAAGCTTCTAATTGAGTTACAAACTACTTTAGTATATGCTATTTGACAAATGGTATCAGGGCTCAGTGAAAAAGCACTTACTCTTGTAAATAATTATTTACTTTTTATAGAGGCTTTATATCCGTTTTGCTTTACAGTCTTTGTTTAAGGTCTATATATTGAGAAAGAAAAAGTCTATATATTGATTATTGGTAAATGACACCCTCTTTCGGTTTATTTGCCTGTGTGTGGTGTTTGTGCACGCAAGTGAATACGTGTGTGTGTCTGTGCGTACATGTGTAGCGAGGTTGCAAAATGATGGGCCGTGTTTGCACATGTGCAGTACTAGTCAAAATTTGGACACAACTACTCATTCAAGGGTTTTTCTTTATTTTTACTATTTTCTACATTGTAGAGTAATAGTGAAGACATCAACACTATGAAATAGCACATATGGAATCATGTAGTAACCAAAAAAGTGTTTTAGATTTGAGATTATTCAAAGTAGMCACCCTTTGCCTTGATGACAGCTTTGCACACTCATGGCATTCTCTCAACCAGCTTCATGAGGAATGATTTTCCAACAGTCTCGAAGGAGTTCCCACATATGCTGAGCTTTTCTTCGACTCTGGGGTCCAACTCATCCCAACCCATCTCAATTGGGTTGAGGTCTGGTGATTGTGGAGGCCAGGTCATCTGATGCAGCACTCTCCTTCTTGGTCAAATAGCCTTTACGCAGCCTGGAGGTGTGTTTTTGGGTCATTGTCCTGTTCAAAAGCAAATGATAGTCCCACTAAGCGCAAACCAGATGGGTTGGAGTATCGCTGCAGAATGCTGTGGTAGCCATACTGGTTAAGTGTGCCATGAATTCTAAATAAATCACTGACAGTGTCACCAGCAAAGCACCCCCACACCATCACACCTCCTCCTCCATGCTTCACAGTGGGAACCACACATGCGGAGATCATCCGTTCACCTACTCTGCATCTCACAAAGACATGGTGGTAGAAACTAAACATCTCAAATTTGGACTCATCAGACCAAAGGATAGATTTCCACCGGTCTAATGTCCATTGCTCGTGTTTCTTGGCCCAAGCAAGTCTCTTCTTATTATTGGTGTCCTTTAGTAGTGGTTTCTTTGCAGAMATTTGACCATGAAGGCCTGATTCACACAGTCTCCTCTGAACAGTTGATGTTGAGATGTGTCTGTTACTTGAACTCTGTGAAGTTTTTTTTTGTGCTGCAATTTCTGAAGCTGGTAACTAATGAACCTATCCTCTACAGCAGAGGTAACTCTGAATCTTCCTTTCCTGTGACGGTCCTCATGAGAGCTAGTTTCATCATAGTGCTTGATGGTTTTTGCGACTGCACTTGAAGAAACTTTAAAAGTTTCTGCATTGACTGAGCTCCATGTCTTAAAGTAATGATGGACTGTCATTTCTCTTTGCTTATTTGAGCTATTCTTGCCATAATATGGACTTGGTCTTTTACCAAATAGGGCTACCTTCTGTAAACCAACCCTACCTTGTCACAACACAATTGATTGGCTCAAACGCATTAAGAAGGAAAAAAGTTCCACAAATTAACTTTTAACAAGGCACACCTGTTAATTGAAATGCATTCCAGGTGGCTACCTCATGAAGCTTGTTGAGAGACTGCCAAGAGTGTGCAAAGCTGTCATCGAGGCAAATGGTGGCTACTCTGAAGAATCTCAAATCTAAAATCTATTTTGATTTGTTTCACACTTTTTTGGTTACTACATGATTCCATATGTGGTGTTTCATAGTTTTGATRWCTTCACTATTATTCTACAATGTAGAAAATAGAGAAAAATAAAGAAAAACCCTGGAATAAGTAGGTGTGTCCAAACTTTTGACTGGTACTGTATGTGTGTGTTTGCAAGATGGACATATTCAAACAAGGAAGATAGAAGTCCATTGCTTGGACAGATCAGGAGAGCCAAACAAWCAGGGCCTCCCGGGTCAAACTGCACAAGTCAATGAAGGAGCTTAGAGTTAACATGTACTTTGCACTGTTGTAGGCTGGCTGAGGGGGGTGAATGGCTGCTGCGAAGGGGGTGGCCTTAGCCTCTTATCTGAGGTTAATGTTTAGGAAGATAGATATTACTGGTTTCAATTATTGTAAATATGTGAAATACCCACTAATATCATTCATTCCCTGTAGTGCTGTAACAATGTGGCATTTTAAATATCAATTCAAGTCCCATTGGCCTAGTTCTTTCTTCAAGACCCATAACATGGATATTATTAATTTAAAAAAATAATGCTATGTTTATAATTGATCCTATTTATTGTAGCTATTCACCATTAATGAGAAACATGAAGGGAAGTTGGAAATGATCTATATCGTATTAACTTTAGAAGGTCTTGCACATCAACTAACAATCACATTGACATTTTGTTGAAGTAATGATGAATTCACCTACATGTCATATTCAGAATGTAAACTATGGGTGATTAAATCAACATTACAGTTAACACAGGTGGTCTTTAATGTTCAATGCATTTAAGGAAATGTCCGGCTATTCTTTTGTTCACACCGTTTTCTTCATTCTCCGTCATGACTAGAAGCACAGAAGTCATTATGRACSATGTTCTCATAGCCTGCACTCTAATACTCATGAGTTTGATAGGCCTATGGCCTTTTGTGGGCTTATAACACTGTTAACTTGAGCCTATAACAGTTTTATAACACTGTTAATATTTCAATTGCATTCAGTGTTTTCATTTCAAGGGCATGGTATATGGTACCCTAGGCTAGTCTGTAGCCTATTCTGGTATCATCAAAAAACATGAATTAATGGGACCTTCTCAGTGTTCTGTTTGAAAASCCTTACAGCACATGGTTCTTCAAATATGCATTGTAACTGCTTTTAAGAGGGACTTTGTTGTTTATGTGAGCAGACTAAACTGAAAAGGCTTCTTCTGATGTGTTTTTGCAAGAATAAAATTGTAAGAAAGTTATGGGGCGAATCTCTTCTTTTTGGGCTACGTGACTATGCATGATCAGATGTTAGGGTGATGCAGATCTACATTGTTTCGAGGGTGTCTTCGGGTGAGCAAAAGACGATGAACTGCGGTCTTGCAACACAATCTTGTAGAAACCGCAGGACTTGCTTCTTGCACTGGAGGTTAAAATAGATGCAGTACTAACCTCGCTTCCTGGCCTGCTGCAGGGCTGGCCCTAGCCTTTTGGGAACCCTAAGCAAAATTTTGTTGGGCCCCCTCCACTTTGCGGGCAAAACATTTTTGTGGCTTATTGCCATGTCTTATTCCAATGTAATATGGTGAGTGAGAGTGACTAACCAGTGGTTTAAAGTACTTAAGTAAAAATAAAAGTACTACTTAAGTAGTTTTTGGGGGTATCTGTACTTTACTTGACTATTTATATTTTTGACAACTTTTACTTTTACTTCATACATTCATAAAGAAAATGATATACTTTTTACTTCATACATTTTCCAGGACACCCAAAAGTACTTGGGTTCATACACTTATCAAGAGAACATCCCTGCTACTGCCTCTGATCTGACGGACTCACAAAATACATGCTTTGTTTGGAGCGTGGCCCTGGCTATCCGTAAATTAAAATAAACAAGAAAATGATGCCGTCTGGTTTGCTTCATATAATTAATATGAAATTATTCATACTTTTACTTTTGACACTTAAGTATATTTTAGCAATTACATTTACTTTTGATACTTAAGTATGTTTCAAACTAAATACTTTTAGACTTTTACTCAAGTAGCATTTTACTGAGTGACTTTCACTTTTACTTCAATCATTTTCTATTAAGGTATCTTTACTTTTACTCAAGTATGACAATTGGGTACTTTTTCCACCACTGTGAATAACTATAGAAATGGGGGCCCCCTGGAAGTCAGGTCCCCTGGAAGTCAGGTCCCCTGGAAGTCAGGTCCCCTGGGCACGTGCCCTGCGTGCCTGGTCAGTAATTCGACCATGGTTACTACAAGTTTAGATACATGGCCTAGACTAATTCACCAAACAAACAAAAAATTGGGGAGGTATGGAGGGGTGTCGCTTATGCCTAGGGCCGGCCCTGCCTGCTGAGTTGAGATTCTTTCTTGATGCACAAAGGTTAGCAGCAGGCTAGAGAACTCTGTAGACATATGTGTTGGTCACACTCATTATGCAATAGTGCTTTAAGTTGTGTCAAAGGCGTTGGGGCAAATGCATATAGGCCTAAGGACAATCACAGTAACCTAACTTCATGCTCTTTTACAATAAGCTCTCCTAGTTTCAGATGACATCTCATCCATGGTCAGTTTCAAATAGATACACTGCCGTTCAAAAGTTTGGGGTCAATTAGAAATGTCCTTGTCTTTGAAAGAAAAACACGTTTTTGGTCCATTAAAATGACATCAAATTGATCAGAAATACAGTGTAGACATTACTCTTAAGGATTGGTCCCTTTTTTTCAATTTTCGCCTAAAATGACATACCCAAATCTAACTGCCTGTAGCTCAGGCCCTGAAGCAAGGATATGCATATTCTTGGTACCATTTGAAAGGAAACACTTTGAAGTTTATGGAAATGTGAAAGAAATGTAGTCGAATATAACACATTAGATCTGGTTAAAGATAATACAAAGAAAAAAACAACTGTCTGTATTTTTTTTGTACCATCATCTTTGAAATGCAAGAGAAAGGCCATAATGTATTATTCCAGCCCAGCTGCAATTTAGATTTTGGCTACTAGATGGCATCAGTGTATGTGCAAAGTTTTAGACTGATCCAATGAACCATTGCATTTCTGTTCACTTTTGTATCAAGACTGCCCAAATGTACCTAATTTGTTTATTAAAATAACTTTTCATGTTGAAAATTGTGCACTCTCCTCAAACAACAGCATGGTATTCGTTCACTGTAATAACTACTGTAAATTGGACAGAGCAGTTAGATTAACAAGAATTTAAGCTTTCTGCCAATATCAGATATGTCTATGTCCTGGAAAAAAATCTTGTTACTTACAACCTTATGCTAATCGCATTAGCCTACGTTAGCTCAACCGTCCCGTGGAAGGGACACCAATCCCGAATAAGTTTTTAATGTTGTAAATGACTATTGTATGCATGATTGCGTGATGTTTTTATTGGCCAGTCTGAGATATGGCTTTTTCTTTGCAAATCTGCCTAGAAGGCCAGCATCCTGGAGTCACCTCTTCACTGTTGACGTTGAGACTGATGTTTTGCGGGTACTATTTAATGAAGCTGCCAGGTGAGGACTTGTGAGGTGTCTGTTTCTCAAACTAGACACTCTAATGTACTTGTTCTCTTGCTCAGTTGTGCAACGGGGCCTCCCACCCATCTTTCTATTCCGGTTAGGGCCAGTTTGCGCTGTTCTGTGAAGGGAGTAGTACACAGCGTTGTACGAGATCTTCAGTTTCTTGGCAATTTCTCACATGGAATAGCCTTCATTTCTCAGAACAAGAATAGACTGACGAGTTTCACAAGAAACTGGACAAGAATACTGGACAATTTTTTTTTTCTTCTTTCTTTCAAAAACAAGGACGTTTCTAAGTGACCTCAAACTTTTGAACGGTAGTGTATATACAGTAAATGTTGAAGGACAGTATCTTATCTAATTCCTTATTCCAAGCTGACGAAACTCAACTCTACGGTGAAGGTTGTTTCTGATGAAATCCACCAACTCCACCTATTCACCCAAGGTCAATACTTCAAMATTTTAAAATTATGAAACACTTACCTTGTACCTATGTTTGTCATCTGTAGTTGCATGCCTTTCTTTGTTTGCTGAAATCAATACTTTTGAATTAAACATTAATCAAATACAACCACGGACTGTTTCCTTGTTGGGATTCAATTAGCACATGCACATTTGTGCTGAGGTCCCATCTTAGAGCAACAGCAATGAGCAAAAAGTCTGCGGTTGTATATGATTAATGTTTATTGAAAAAGTATGGATTTCAGCAAACAAAAAAAAGGCATGCAACTACAGATGACGAAGAAAGGTACAAGGGAAGCGTTTTATACATTTGCAAAAGTGTTGTATTGACCTTGGGCAAATGGAAGTAGTCAGAGCTGAATTCCACAAAGCCTGGTCTCTACTCAACTCTGTTGCTGGAGTTATTCAGAGACTTCCTTCACGGTGGAGTTGAGTTTAGTCAGCTACCTTCTTCCAGGGTACAACCCCATAATCCATGGTTGTTGTTCACATGTGAGTAAATGACTGAGTTTCTAGCCTAGGCCTATGAAATCCACCTTGGATGCATATGGTTTCATTCACAACGTGGATGAAGCTGTCCAACAAAACGGTTTGTCAATTTGCAACTGAAGAAAGAAAGCCTATTTATCAACACACGTAAGGCCAATGAGGCCTTTGTCGCTTATGTAGGCTAATTTGCAAGCATATTCATTCGTTTTGTTGCAATCAGGTGGCTCCATGGGCTTGTAGCCTACTTGCAGAAGTTGGCACAATAATCCAAAAAACAACATTCAATGGATGGCATTATTGAAGTATTACAATTGCTATATAATTATAGGCTGCAGGCCTATTTCCATCGAGATGATTTACCATGGTGCGTCATTGAACCATTTCTATTGAAGGAAGACATTTATACTCCTCCTATAATTCCTCATGAATTAATTTAACCTTGAAAACTATGCAGATACAATTAGATCTATAGGCTACGCTCAAATAGCTTATACCTTGTAAGTGGGGGTGACGCAATGTTTAGCTGATCAGACGTAGGCCTAAGAAGGCTATATGACCCTGAAAAATCCCAATCCTCATAAATCCGTCATTGCCCACAATAATGGGAATGAATAGGGTGAAACAATTATACAGTTGCAACTATCTCGGTCTTCAACTAACCAACTTGATCTGCCTCCTCATGCCAACTCTTCCCCCCTGCCAATCCATTCTCATAAATGATTTTGAAACCTTTTGATGTTACATGGACAATGTGGTAACAAATTGTAAAAAGCAGGGTATSTAGCTACAAAGTGACCTGCAAAACCGGGTTTTATGGCATGTTTTGTAAGTCTAATCATTTTTCCGAATTGCAGAGATTGCTGCAATTACTTCGCATGCACCTTTGACATTAATTTCTCCAGAAAAGGAAAACGTGGGTCCCTGCCCTTAGGTCTATTTAAAAAAAAGTTTGGTATACTTTTTGGTCCAATTTGTTTGAAGTAAAGCATGTCCTCTCTCTAACCTGCACCCCCTGCACACACCCCCTGCACACACACACACACACACACACACACACAAACACACACACACACACACACACACACACACTCTCTCTCACACACACACACACGCTAAATTGCAGATTGACAGGAAATCTATTTATTATAGAAGCATTTTCCGTACTGGATTGGAGTGATGATATTTGTTTGTTATTTTACAATGGCACTGAAAGTTTTCTAATTCATAAATCCATCAGCGGTTGCTGTGTATTTCCTGGTTATTTGTTCATGCATGATTCAAATGTAATTGTTTTGTCTATAAAGCCAATGTTTCTGTGTACCCTACATATTTGTCAGTGTTGGCAAACAAATGTTGACATTTTGGCTTATATGGTAGCCTATATAGGCTATGCCCTGCATTTGCCACAATGCTAAGCTAATTTATGTGGGAAAATATGACAAATGAGCTCATCCTGTGGCCGATTTATCATCCGTCTTCCCCTATTTGTCATGCAGTTTTTTTTAGATAGTAGATTTACAAACGCAACTAGGGACAGTATAAAGAGTGTGAAGAATTCAAGTTAAATTATCATCAACATGGCGGACTGACTGTAAATAGAGTCGTCGCAGATGCACAGTCGAGAGCAAAAGTTGCCCTTAGCCCCTACGCCTCATTGCGAAACTTCAGGGATGATGTGTCGCAAAAACCCATCGGCTTGATAAACCACAACCGCAGTGCAGAAGCCTTTATTCTCGACCATTTTATTTCATTCCATTGCCGCGGAGCCCCCGAATAAAAAAAACTGCTTTCGACACCTTAACGCACGGAGAACGAGAGAGAAAATGGCTGTCTCTTTTAGTCTATCCATCTTATTTTTTTATCGAGGTTTTAAAATGGGCGCATGTGACAGCACCGAAACGGATGTCAATTAAATAAACGAGATAGCTTAATGTTATGAGGTTAATATCTGTAGCCTAACTGTCTGGAGACCATAAAGTAAAAAATGTTACCAGCCTGCCAACGGAACAAACCCAACCCATTTTGTCAAGTGTTGGCTATGTGGCAATATAACAAAACTATGAACGTTTGCTTTATTACATTACATTATTAGATAAATGATGTTCTTGTTGCCTTCAACCACAGAGATATAGATATATTTTATAATTGTGTTCAAATTCCACACCCCTATCCGCGAGAGCGGTGATCACTTTTGGCAGTCTATTTCAGTCATCTCAAAATGTTCACACATGTTGTTGTTTTTCTGCAACCAATGTTACTTAATTTAGGCCTATACATTCCATTCTCTGTAAATTGTTCCTATGGGAATTTTATTGTTCTAAATTATGTTTGGAAAGGATTGACATTGTGAATATGCTAGTCTATGGTAACGCGCTGGGTCTTGTGGATTTAATGTGTTTGTAAATCAAATGAAACTCAGTGACATTTTGTACCATTGATTATTTTCACAGATACCCTGGCTGGCCTTGTAATTTATACAATTAAGCTCTATCGAAACAAACAGAAGTTGCCTATGCCTCKTTCCCTCCCTCTGCGCACACATTCCACATCCCTCCTCCTTATCAGCAAAAAGTGTAACATTGAACTTTTGTGTTGGCACAATTGTGTGGACGGAAATGTGATCTCGGTTAAAGGCCTAATGAAAATAGCTTGAAGGTCTTGGTTATAGATGTGACGTCCTTTAATGACCAACCGGACGAAAATAAAGGTGACATTTTAATTATGTCCGATGCTAAATGTGACAGCTGTTGGCCAAGCTTTTAGACAACTAGCCCCAAGAAGTTGTGTTGTTATGCAAATCTAAACAAAAATAGTTGATACGCGCAGAGGACTTGAAATGCATGATACCTGTKTGTGATGGTGTGTGTGTTTGTGTGTGTGAGAGAGAGAGAGASAGAGASAGAGASAGAGASAGAGAGACAGAGTGCGTGTGTGCGTGCGCGCGCGCTTGTGGCAAGTATGTGTTCGCGTGTCTGCATAGAAGACGAGAAATTAAGATTCGTTCTTCCCCTTGTACATGATGTCCTTGCCTTTGCATGATGTTTGTTTTTTTCAGCTTTGCTGAGCGCCGGGTAATGGCGGTTGCCCAGATACGAGCGAACCAATAATCTTCTAACAGGTCGACCATGCACCCATATATGGCTGCAACCACTGCTGCACTCCAGTCGCGCGGATACCAATGCTTACCCCRAAGAGTCCCGCAGCCCGTTTTCCTCCSGTAAAGCGATGCACAAAATTCATTCCTGGCATCATGTTTGCCCGTGGAAAAAAACAAGAGACAAAATGAAAACCTAATATTAATGTATATGACGAATAATAACACGAGGGACGGTTCAATAGCCCATCTARCCTATTTTCTGCATGTCTTTGTCCTGTACTGCTTCTATCCCAACGGGGATTTTGAGATMATTTACATTAGGACATGGCTTGTAATTGACTAGATGTTGATGTGTTTGCATGGATGCCGTCGTGGGCCTAATTGATATCATAACAAACAATGCAATAACATGCATTGATTGGCAAAGAGGGGGTCTTTTGTTTCAACCATATCCATTGCAGCTTATCCATTGCAGCCTGTCAGCGCAATATTGCCATTAGCCTATTGTCATTCCCAATGGATCAGGATGGACCTATAGGCGTCTAATTAAGCAATGCGGAGTCTGTTCCGTGGTTTAGGCATGCAGTCCGCATTTGAGATTTGCTTTGTGTTACTGGTTGCATGGACCTGCATGTCTCTATGCTTTAGGGTGGTCCGCTATGAATTAAAATTGACATGCATGCTACACTGAAACAACCATTAGGCTGTCTCAGTTAGGTTGTTCAATTATACGTTAGGCCTACCTCTTCTCTCCCTTCCTGTCGAGCAATCGGGAACGGGTATTTAAGTATTGTTTATTAGTCAAGATCTGTGATTTGAAATAGATTATGGCTGGGTCTATCAGGGAAACAATGTTATAATAGGCCTATATGAGTTGTCTCCTAAACTAGTTGCTCACGAGGGCCAAATGATCCCAGGGAGTAAAAGCCTATAGTCTAGAAGTATAAGATGAAGGCTTTCGTGATCTTTGCAAGCTTTGACAATGTAAACGTATTGAAATGAGACAATGCCAATACCAAAGTTGTAGGAAACGTTGTCGCTCCTCACATGTGCAAATACACTTTGACCCTAATAAAGGCCGAGATCTGAGATATRTTTTAATCAATATACTTTTTGTCAAATAGTTGTGCGTCCATCTCAACTCATGTGTTGGCCTTAACAGCAATATTATCCGATTGATTATCCTATCTGATATAGCTTTATTTATGTGAATGGGCATAAATCAACCTAATTAGGACCTCATCATTCATTTAAGCCTATATTCTTAAATGGAAGGATGTTTGTGTTAAATGAATGCCTTTTTGTTCGTGTAATTTAGTTCATAATGTAGGCCTATAAACGTTTTGGGTAATCAATCTTAACTTTTGGAGTTTGTTTTCTTTAAGGGAACTTGGCGACGAGGTYTGAATTAATATGACGTTTCAAGAGGATATGGTTATCTTATTGTTATTCCTCAATTAAATATATTTGCGAATGATTTGTAGATGTGTGATCAGCCAAATAGCTGTCAGATTAAGAARATCAGTTTATCGGTCAATCGCAAACAAGGTCCAACCGAAATGTGACTTCTGCTTTTAACCCAAACCCTTCATATAGGCCTTCAGGTTTTGTGGAGAGGTGCAGGGGACTGCCACACTGGGCGCCCGGGGAGCTGTTGTTGTGGGGGGTTAAGTACCTTGYTCAAGGACACAACAGCAGGTAATAGAATCTAGGATTTGATAGGCCTACCAGCAACCCTTCGGTTGCTAGCTCACTTCCCGCCAGACCCGGGATTCTAACTGGCAACCCTCCAGTTGCTTGCTCGCCTCTAACCGCTAGGCTACCTACCTGTCGCCAATCAATTGGTGTTGTGAGTTTAACCTTTAGTTGAATGCATTGCAAATTCATGTATAGACAAATTAATGCTCTGACAAAAAAAAAATCGAATGGAAAGTTTGACAATAGTCCAACACGCGGGACATTATTGAAATTGACCTTTTTCTGATCCGACAAGTCTTTGTATGCTGTTCATTTGAATCTGTGCTATAATKCCATATACATTTTATTTTAGAGAAATAATATTGGCATAGTAATGATAATACAGATAATAACAATAATAATGATATGATAATTATTATTATTAWTAATAATTAAATAAATAATTACAATAAATATGTAGGCCTATCCAATTAACAATAATGATAAATACAAGGATATTAGTATTATTATTTTATCTATTTTGGTCTGACAAACCTCTTGCTTTTACAAATGGCCTATATTTTCCACATACCCCTTCAGTTGCTGTAACGTGGATAAACGCATTAGGCCTAGCTGACTGATTTATGCTGCATGTGTAAACAACAGGATGGCGTGATTTATTACACGTGTCTAATTATTTGAGCAGATCGTAATGAAAGTAAGCTAATTATTTAAAGCACCTATTTCAAGTCAGAGACCACATTTTCCGAGACTGAATGATTAGAGACCACAAAGGACAATATTTTACGGTTAGTTTTAAGTGACAGACTCGTGGAAATTATAGACCTAAATATATCCCTTGTTGAGTGTTGAAAATATGAAAATATGTTGATTAATTGAGGCCCATGCATAGGCCTATAAGCTCTATTCTAAACTYCTATTTTTCTATATGAAGCCTAGCCCTACTCAATGAATTAGACTACATAGGCCTACTTCCATACCCTAACTTAAACAATAGGTCAATTTCTGTTTTGCTCAACTTTTTGGTTGGCTATAATTACGTTATTTTCCGATTAGTATAAAGTTCATGTTCAGGTTAATTCATTTTATTTGAGGTCCTACCTAACAATTTGATGGCAATCGCCTACTCAAACACTTTAAAGTCTATAAATTAGGTAAATACTTATGACTAGGCTAACGGTGCAATGTGTTCTCTGATCCCCAGATTCAGACATCTTCGACTGTGTTCGTTAAATGAAGTCAAACGTGTATGGAAACTGTAGCTTAGGTTTGAACGAATAGCCTACTGAATGGAGACTATAATTGACACCATTTATTTCAAGAGAAATAAATACAAAACTAAAACAGCCATTTGTATTTTATTTTGTATTTATTTCACCTTTATTTAACCAGGTARGCTAGTTGAGAACAAGTTCTCATTTACAACTGAGACCTGGCCAAGATAAAGCAAAGCGGTGCGACACAAACAACAACACAGAGTTACACATGGAATAAACAAGCGTACATGACGCTGTAGGGATCAAGAGAACTAGGATAAACTATTGCACATGAATGTGATCTATAGCCTATGTTCTATTTAGACATAGGACATTTCCTTTAGGCCTATATTGTCTCCTAGTCTCCTCATACAATTTACCTTACCATGACTTTAGGCTATTGATTAAGAGCACTTTAACACTGAAATATTGTATGACAGATCAGCTGATAACTGAAATGTGCACACATCCAATCTGCTTTCCTTCACCTCTTTGGCGTATTACATTTGAGGAACGTTGCTCCCATTGTTCATTTATTTTCATTCTGCACATGTTCTGCGTTTAATATCTGGCGACATATGTTTTTAAAGACCGAATAATCCGAGTAATTGATCCACCGCGCTAAAGCCACCATTTTCCCCTCAAGAATTTTCAGAAGTGGACGCTCCTCCTACTCACCTAGCAACCGCGGGTACGTAGCAACGGCTAACCCAATGGGCTTTCTCTAAATGGTTCCACTGACTGCGGTTCCTAGGCAACGCATGATTTCTTTGATGACGTCTTTTCTGTGCAGGAGTATTATGGGCTGTCTGGAATTCACTCTGCGAGACAGCGGAGAAAAATATCTAGCGTTCACCACCAAGCTTTAGTTAACGGTAGCTGGATTGAAGTAAACATGGAGCTGTCTGCAGTTGGGGAACGGGTTTTCGCAGCCGAATCTATCATCAAACGCCGAATAAGGAGAGTATGTGAAACACATTTTCCTAACTTGCATAATCTATTTTGACTGCTGTTCCATAACGAAGCGTTCTTTTCTATATTTCTGATGACACGCAGGGTCGAATGGAATACCTTGTGAAATGGAAGGGCTGGTCACCGAAGTAAGTTGCGTTGAATTTAATGCTAGAGAACCTTGCTTCTACATGGATGTTGCTGGCTGCTAGCTGTAGCGTTCGCTTGCTAGCTAGGTGCCATATGCTAGTGACAAAGTCAGCGCAGCACGCTTGCAGTGTTAGCAAGCTAGCTAACGTTAGCCCGTATCTATGCTTGCTTTCCCAATGTGGTGGAAAACTAACCCCTGTCAATTGTATTTTTCTCCATAGATTCAGCACYTGGGAACCRGAGGAAAATATMTTGGACTCCCGCCTCTTCGTCGCTTTCGAAGAGAGGTAAATTGTATGGATATGGGCCTGTTCATRTTGTACATTCATTGCATGCAATGTTAGCRGCACAGCAAAATAAAATGCATCCGTCACGCAAGTCGCCTATTGCACTTCGCTCTCTTGATACTCAAAATGGGTGTCTTGCTGTTTCAGAGAGCGCGAAAGGGAACTCTTTGGGCCCAAAAAGAGAGGCCCGAAACCGAAGACATTCCTGTTAAAGGTAGCTATGTTGATATGCATGCATTGTTGAAAATAATCCATCCAACACGCAATGAAATCTACTGAATTTATGGCTGCATGATTGGACACGATTTCTAGCATGTGGCATGTAAACATACCAGTCTCCACCCACTATGTATCCACAGGGTCTTCATCTGGTTAATTAATAAATAKCTGTTGTTGCACTGACACGTGAATGTGCAAGTTTGAAGGATCCACATGTCACGTTTTCCCATGAGAATCACCTTTTGTGTACTGGTATTAAGGCAWAATCATATTTAGTGCTGGATGTGTATTTGTGGAGGTGTGAATGTGTATTTAGRGAAATTAGTTAGTTAAGCTGGTGCTAATGGACCTCGATTTTTGTTTTACCCTAATTGAACCCAATCATGGTAAAYTGTTTTGGATTGACATGTAGCCAAATTGATCAATAAACATGCCAGGTTAATTGTTTATATTTCGAAATGAACTCAATGTAGTTTACACGTGTGGCACATAAAATGTGCTTATAAAAGCGAGGGTTCATCTATTCAGGCGTGCATCGATTATTCGGCACGGTTAAAAGTTATTACGTTTTGACGTGTAATAATCAGTAAAGCAATCGTTATAGCTAATACCAAACGTTTGTATGAGATTGGTTTTGAATRAAATCTTAAACTCTGAAGACGTCATCAAACGAATGCACCAGGCTTTACCGAGAGCCGACTATGAAAATKACTTAATACCAGCATCTTATTTAGAGTGCAGGTTCTCACCCAGGCCTGTAAATAGCTGTTTTCAAACTGAGCTGAAAAKACATTTATAACAAGTAATTATTGTGAAAATGTAAAAATGCTAACAAACTGATGTAGCATGTAAATTCTTCAGGGGATATTATGCCAAGTGAAGATTTTGTCTTTTGTCTACTGTCTTCATTTATAATTGTATACATGTATTGTTACAATTATACTCTTTGTTATAACATTGTTTTGCTAATTGCAAGTGCACATTATTTATTAAGCCATTATAAAGCTGCTGGCATACTCGTATTATATATCTATAATGACAAATAAAGAGTATCCTCAACTGGCATTTTAAATCTGTCCTTATGAAAGAGAACATTATACCCACTGAAATTGGAGCAGTGGARAAACATTGCCCATATTGCCATCAGCAATAGCCTACTTTCAATTTTCCATCTTTGTTGTTGATAAGATTTTCCCCAATTCAAAAGTGGTTATTCTCTGGTTTCCTTCCCCATTTAGGCTCAAGCTAAAGCTAAAGCCAAATCATACGAGTTCAGGAGCGATGCGGTCCGGGGGATACGCGTCACCTACCCGACCCCAGAGCMTGTCATCACCCCCAGAGCCCGAGAGGGGCTGAGGGCCGTGGTCCCCACCATCTTTCCACCCAGCACCGTCAACAGGGGTGAGAGTGTGCGGGTCAGGCCYCCAGAACCAGTCCGAGAGCACCGTCAACCAGTCCTCCAGAGGCCCCCAGGCCCCGATGGCTTTGTGATTGTCCCCAAGAAGAGAGGGCCCAAACCCAAGCTGCGATTTAAGGACAATCCCTTCAATGCTACTTCTGCCGCCACAGAGCCACACAAGAGGAGGGCAGAGGAGCAGGCGACATACGGCCCACTCAAACTGGCCAAGCTGGGCCTGTCTGGTGGTGAAGAGAGGGGGTCTGAGATGAGGGGGATTAAACTAGCCCACAGGCACCAGGTGGAGCTGGGTGGTTATCCCCACAAGCAGATGAGGCCCGTGGCTAGTGGGAGCACACAGCAGCACTACGGCCCAGAYAGGGGCTTGTTGCACTCACACAGAATAGGCTCTGACTCCCAGGCCTGCAGGACTAAAGAATGCCCCTCAAATTACTTATCCCCTCCACACCTAAAGCACCTATCCAAAAAGAATGTGCATCAACCCAGCGAAGAGCTTCCACAGAGGGGGAAGCCTTCACTCATCGCCAAAATCCCTGTGTCACGGATCCTGGGCCAAACAGACGAAGTGACTTGGAAGCCTTGCATGAACAACGCGGAGAAGGTTCTGGTGACTGATGTGACCACAAAYTTTTTGACAGTGACTATCCGGGAGAGTAGCACAGATCAAGGATTCTTCAAAGATAAAAGATGATTGGCTCTGATTTTAATTGTCTTCAGCTGTCTCTCTCTGTCAATCTTCTATCAAATWATTTGGAAAAGTCCAGACTTTATAGTGTCATTTATCAGTCAGATTTTTTATGTAATGTATAAAAGAAAATTGCAGGATTGTATGTGCAGATGTGTATAAATATAATATAGTTGGAAGTCTATTAAAAGTAACGACCAAAATAAAGGAAGTCCATTGAAGCTAATCACCACCCATAGGCTATTTGAAAGAGTTGCATGCCTTGTGTACAGCATTTACTTGTTTACAAATAGCTTTCAGTTTTCAACGATCCACTTTTGAACTAACAGTATACGTTGTCAGACAGGCTATATTTATGTCAAGCTAGTACCTTTTTAAATGTTAGAGGTATAATGTGGGCGCATTTGTCATTCGATTTCACATGTCCAATGACGAACAAATAAATATGGGGAAATCCTAGGCCATTTATAGTGTGAACTATTAGTTCCAGGTCATGCCATTTCAGTTTGAGGTCTAGCACTACCCTATTCATTTCAAACGTTTATCAAGCACTTTTTTGGAAGGTTTAATAAAAAGTGAATCAAATCTATGTCTTGTTGACCTACATGTCCTCTATAAGAGTCTATAGAGCCTTTACAATGCTATAGGCCAGCAGATGTCGGGTCTTGTTTCCAGATTTGATAAGCTGTTAATAAAAATGGGAAAGGTGCTTGATGTTTATGACGCCGTCTTTGGTCGAAGAACGTATATTGACATATTATACATACGGTCTTTCTGTTGACATCTGTGTTGGACATGTACATGAAGTGCTTTCAATGTAACAGGATGATCACAACCTGATGTCACAGTTTGCTTTTGAGATGCTTTCCAGTAAACTCGTTGATATTGTCTCTGTTTCCGGTTGTCATGATTTCTTCCTTCCGATTTTCAGATTCATGGTTTGCCTTGGCTGTGAAAAGAACTGATGGTAATTGAAGATGTGCTTTAATGGAATTACAGGTTTCAGAGATCTTTTGGTGACATGGGATTTTTTKATTTAAGAAGTTGCTTTAGTTTGCATGTTTCCGTTGTCTTAATTTCAAATAGTGTAAAGAATAACTTTGACCATATTTCTGATTTATAGGCCAACTGCAGGAATAGGCTTTGCCGTGGTTCGTAATGACATTTTCTTACCAATATGGTAGTGTCAATTATAGCAGAGAAATAGGTCCTATTTTTCATTGAGATTAGTGTGTTTTGGCAACGGTCCACAAAGGCCTAGACCTTGATTTATATATTTTGTAATGATTCAGATAGTTCCAAAACAAATCAGGACGCAACTCAAATCTATAGCCCTATCTGCGTTCATTAAAAATACAATACTAACTTCACTGTCTTATTTTTATTAAAATGACAAAGATTGCTAAACGAATAGGGTAGTTGGGACTCAGAGACAGCTGATAAAGCATTTTAATAAGAGTTTTTTTTTATTGAATTCTATTTAAATGTAATTGTGCTGTCCTCAGAGGTCGTCCTGTAAGCTTTCCACAGAAAAAAATCGCAGCCTACAATTATTTTAAGTGGTTGACATTGGGCCTACAGGAAGATTTTAATTGTACTTTTGCAAAATGATATTGGCCTTCAACTTTTCTCAAATCGTAAACCAATGCAATCGAGCGCCCATCGGTATCTGCGGAATGGACACGCTGGTTGTGTGGGGTCACAAGGTAGGTAGGCCTGTGTTACCAAACATGTCATCAGAACTATAATAGATTGCCTACGAAATATATAATGTGTTATAACCTGCTATTACCCTTACGTCTGACAGGAATGCATCTGCCTGACAAAAGACTGGTCATTTCTGTATAGGCGATGGCTTAATTGTATGATCAATTTGCATGACTGTTGCGCGCTTACTCTGTTGATTTGACTTGGTTGGTTCCAGTGGCCTATTTGTACGCSCATCCGTGCATTCGTTTTGCAGAATCATTCGATGATGCTCGCATGCCACATGCAGATAGTAATTGAACAGTCTGACTATTGATAGGCTACAGTGCAATTTCTCCAGATGAAACACTCGTCGGGTGTTAGATGTTGTCATTGAATCATGGGGACATAATACAATAAAATAAAAGTTTCCAACAAATTTGACCAAATGCATCAATAATTGTTCGATATTTTTGACAATCAATCAGCCTAAACATCAATAGCACATTTCTTAAATTGCGGGTAAAATGTGTGCGGGTTCAGTCGCATACCGCCATATATATTATCAGCTTAATGATATATTACGCAATGTTAAAAATAATGTGTACGACATTCACTTCGGAGAATAACTGGATTTGTTATTGTCTGGATATATTTACTCCCTTCACACGTCCAAAACTGCGTAGGATTTAGCCTAGTGCTCCGGGTTATTCAGTTTAGCTGCGATAAAGCGTTGAATACTTTGTATCAAATAATTCCCCTCTTTCCTTTCACAAGTTGTTATTCATTGTGGTCAATAGCATGCCGTTCATCTGTAGAGCCTCCTGCGCGAGAAAGYAACAGCACAGTGCAGAGTCACACAGTGAACTCGAGGGAAGGGCACTGTCTTAAATTGCCCAAACATCAGTAAACTACGATAGTAACCCCGGGTCAGCAGCGGGGTCAACCCACATGACCAGTTCACAGTTCCTCTTTCTTAGTTTTTATTTTATCTAAAGAAGTCCAACTGAAGTCCTGCTTCAAAACTGAAGAAAGAAAAACACACCACGTTTCCAGCATTTTTAAAATTTGATTAGATTATTTATTCAATTATTGTTATTTAAACATTGTTTTACATAATACAATGTATAATGTCTCATAACTGTATCAACATATAAACGGATCATGTATCCTCTATGATGTTAACATCATTTAATACATTTCCTATACGCTAATGTTGCTGGAATAAGCTGTGGACATCTCTACTGATGGACACTAATGTTCCCTGCTGAGGCTTCATCATGAAATGCATGTGATAGAGTTACACTCCGAGCTTCACCCTCATATCATCATCGTCATTGTCGACATCATTCTTGCCGTCAGCGCCCTCCGCCACAAGTTGTTCTCCTGTAGACAAAAAAAATGTATCTAGAATCAGTTTACCCTAATCCCAATTCTAACTATAACCAATCAGGAGGGAAATACAAAACTGATCAGCGTCAAAAGGCAACTTCATCCTATAGGCTAATTATGGGTGATGTACATTGTGTTCAATAGGCAGGAAACAGAATATTGTCCGAAATGTAGTGATATTATGTACTTTCTAGTACTTTTTTTGTTACACAGCATTTTGCTACTCTGTTCCCTACTGAACATGACTCGGGGGACCCAAGCAGGCATGTTTTATGGTTGTGCCGGACAGACAGTGACCTGGGCTGTGAGGAGTCAAGGCGAGGTCACTGGGGATTAGACAGGGTGTCCGTAGTTCCTGTCACAGCGGGGGTAGCAGTGGGGGTTCAGCCAGTGTTCCAGGTTGGTCTCCTGGGCCCTCTGATCCAGAACCTGCATGTGGAGCAAGTGCTCCTGTACAGGGAGGGAGAGGGAGAGGAGAGGGAGAGAAGAGTGAGAGAGAGAGAGAAGAGAGAGAAGAGGAGAGAAGAGAGAGAGAGAGAGAGAGAGAGAGAGAAGAGAGAGAGAGAGAGAGAGAGAGAGAGAGAGACGTTCATTTATCAAGCCATAAGCAGCTCTCATTATCATATCAAAACAGAAGAAATTACAGGGTAACCGTTAGTGAACTATTTTTTATGGATTCTTAGAAGGATGAGCACACACGCTGCAGGTTTCTAATTGTGCCCTTTCCACTTTGAAATTTACCCTCATTGGCTCATCGGGGTGCCGGGCTTCTGCCTCTTGGTCCGCAGAAGTTGCTTAGCATAGCTCTCTTTGATGATTGGGTTTGCATCTTGGCGATAGAGAGAGAAAGCATTTCAAGACATCCATATCCCTTCGTTTCATAGAGCTGCCTGTGCAGCATCACTGTTGCCTACGCAGGTTGGCATTTATTTGTCATACGTTTGCCCTGGAGGCAGCTCTGCAAAGTGGTCACTAGCTGGCAGAGCCACAAAGTCATACAAAGTCATATTTGTCGCACCTGGACTACTGCCCAGGTGTGTGGTGATGTGCGGCAAAGAAGGACAAAGGTAAATTGCAGTTGGTCCAGAACAAAGCAGCACGTATCGCACTTAATGTTAGACGGAGGAAAGTGTCAGTATCATGCATGTCAGTCTCTCCTGGCTCAAGTTGAGGAGAGATTGACTGCATCACTATTGGTCTTTGTGCGAGATATTGATGTGTTGAAGGTACTGAGCTGTCTGTTCAAGCAGTTGGCACACAGTTCGAACACCCATTGGTACAACACTAGTCATGCACCAGAGGTCTCTTCACAGTCCCCAGGTCCAGAACAGAGGCGGGAAACACACCAGTATAAATAGAGCCATGACTACATGGATCTCTCTTGCCACCCAGGCAACTCAAGCTGGCAATAAACCCGTTTCAAAAAAATTGATAAAAGGACTCCTTACTGCACAAAGGGAACTGTGAATCGACACAGTCATTTTATATATATTGTATTGTATTTTGCACTGTACTATTTATTAGACCTAGATATTGTGTGTATGYACTGAWACAGTGCATTCAGAAAGTTTTCAGACCCCTTGACTTTTTCCACATTTTGTTACGTTACAGCCTTATTCTAAAGTTGATCAAATATTTTTTTYCCACAGCAATCTACACACCATACCACATAATGACAAAGCAAAAACACGTTTTTAGAAATGTTTGTCTATATAATGTCTCACAGTTGTCAGAGCAAAAACCAAGCCATRAGGTCGAAGGAATTGTCCCTAGAGCTCAGAGACAGGATTGTGTCGAGGCACAGATCTGGGGAAGGGTACCAAAAAATGTACTCCTTAGTAAAAGGCACAAGACAGCCCGCTTGGAGTTTGCCAAAAGGCACCTAAAGACTCAGACCATGAGAAACAAGATTCTCTGGTCTGATGAAACCAAGATTGAACTCTTTTGCCTGAATGCCAAGCATCACGTCTGGAGAAAACCWGGCACTATCCCTACGGTGAAGCATGGTGGTGGCAGCATCATGCTGTGGAGATGTTTTTCAGCGGCAGGGACTGGGAAAATAGTCAGGATCGAGGCATAGATGAACGGAGAAAAGTACAGAGAGATCCTTGATGAAAACCTGCTCCAGAGTGCTCAGTTCCTCAGACTAGGGCGAAGGTTCGCCTTCCAACAGGACAACAACCATAAGCACACAGCCAAGACAACGCAGAAATGGCTTCGGGACAAGTCTCTGAATGTCCTTGAGTGGCCCAGCCAGAGCCCGGACTTGAACCCGATCAAACATCTCTGGATGTGGAAAAAGTCAAGGGGTCTGAATACTTTCCAAAGGCACTGTATGTAGGCTATGTGTGACATTTTAAATGTATGTATTTCAGTCCTTGACGAATAATGTGTATGTATAATGTCATGTTTCATGTGGACCCCAGGAAGAGTAGCTGATGCTTTTACAGCGGCTAATGGGGATCCTAATAAATTCCAAATACCCCCCAAAATTGGATTTTAAACATAACCTTAACCATAACCTTAACCACACCGCTAACCCTAACTTTAAAGCCAATTTTGACTTAGCAGCTGGCCCATCTAGCAGAAAATTGCTCAGTTCTGCCTCCAGGGCAAGATTCATGACAATGAGCGTCAACCTTCATTTGGCTACATCTATCTCAAACGAAAATATTGCAACCATCAGTGACATAGGGTACTTTGTGCACAATATACCAAAAACAATATTCT
The DNA here is from genome assembly GCF_002910315.2 of Salvelinus sp. IW2-2015. Lineage (NCBI taxonomy): Eukaryota > Metazoa > Chordata > Actinopteri > Salmoniformes > Salmonidae > Salvelinus > Salvelinus sp. IW2-2015. The sequence goes on along the minus strand of NC_036838.1, from coordinate 5,489,825 downwards.
TGTCATTTTCCTGAAATCAGTCATTATTTGTCACCCACTCTTTCCTCCTGTATCTATCTGGTTGCTCTTGACTTTTATAACTCAAAACACAACATTAACCTACATTTCCAGACTTGCCATTTCAATTGCAGCCATTAAACAGGAAGAAAAAAACTTGCATTAGATTTCDAACAGTCAACAACAACCCCCTCATCCCACACCCAGCGTGTGCAGGATATAGGGGAGAAGCTGCTGTTTGTTTGGCTAGTACATGTTGAGCCGTGTACTCTCTAATGTACCAGGCTGAGGATGCAGATCAACAGCCCCTTATCTACATCCCAAATGGCACCCTATTCCCTATATAGTGCACTGGGCCCTGGTCAAAAGTAGTGCACTATATAGGGAATAGGGTGTCATTTGAGATGCAGCCCTAGTCTCATAGAGCTCTGTCTCTGTCTGTCCCCCAGCAGCAGCAGAATATCATTAGGAGGCTGTTTTTTGGTGGAGCAACAAAGTACCCATTCATTTCCCCCACTCTCCAGAGAGCCAGGCCAGCCCATGGAGCACGTGACCCCCAAAGGCCAACCTGCGAGGGGGTATTAAAATGAACCTGGCTGGCTCTGTCAACAGCGCCAGGCACACAGAGCGACGTGGCAAAGCACCACCCAGGGCTCATTGCGATGATTTTGAAACTGCATTGATAAGAGCTTAATAAAACGGAAGTACATGATATTGTAATAGGGGGCATATCAATACAGTATTTAAATGAGCTATGTGCATGCAGTTAAAACAATTATGTCATATTTGTTTGGTTTTACATCAACAATTATTTGTTTAGCTTATTTTCATATTTTCATGCAATATCTTCACAKAAATGTATTTAGTTTAATATTTACTAGTTACAATGACGCAACGCAATATTTGCTTTTCTGTGCACGACTGAATTGCATTTTTATTTTGTGAGTTTAATTATGCAGTAATTACTTTTCTTTATGCATGTAATTATTTGAGCATATAAATCACAGCATTAATTACTACATAACAACTGCATATTCATATTTTCTTAAAACAACATTTCTATTGCATTAAAACTGAGGGACAAATGCAAAAATAAACTTTTATCAGAGACCTCTAAAAGACTCACAAGCCACCAATAGGTTAATGAATACATTTTTCTAAAGGCAATTTACCTCTTCAAAATGAGCCTACCTGCTGTGTAGATGGTCAAGAGGACCAGACAGAGGGAAAATGCCACAAACTTCTTCATCTTGGTCTCAGCTCACCTGCCCGGCTACTTCTGCACTGAGACCCCAGTCCGTAGGAGATGAGGGGGTAAATTCTCCTCTACGTCACCGATCACCTCCCCAATCCAAATATTACAAAACTGGGTCACATAACTGTGAAAACATCTGTTGAGTGTCACTGTGCCTGCTGTTCTGGCATGAGACATGTATTTATTTGTATATTTATTTGGTGGTGATTATAGCATGCAATGTTCTTGTTTTTCATCAGTTTGAACTTTGATACCGTACTSAAATATATTTTTCTTCTAGCATGAATTACATCTGTATCCAGTTGCAGTTTTAGCGTCATGATTTCAAATTTGCAATGCTGATTGTATCCACTAGATGGCGCGCAAAACTCATTTTATACAGAGATAACTTGTCAAGGATTAATGGATGTGTTTTTCGCAAGGCAGTGTTTTTTTAAAGGCTGTTTTCTGTTTTGTCCTTGGTTTTTCGGAAACTAGGCCATGTGCCTTCAATACAAATGATTTCCGTAGCAGGTTAGGATAGCATTTTCGCTAATCATAACCCTTTCCCAACCTTAACCTCAGTATCCTAACCTCCTTCGTAAATTATCCAAACCTGCTTCAGTATCGAAGTTTCGTGAAAATAGTGTTTTGGCCTTATCACTGTTTGGATTGCAAGATTTTTTGACAGTTTACCTAGTTTTTAACAGTCATTCCAGCCAAATGTAATGTAATAAAGTTATTGTTCAACTTCTTTCTATCATCATGTAGAAATGCCCAAATAACGTGTCTGCTTTTCCTAMATTTTAAGATTTAAGAACATCCTATAGGACTATCAGTGAATGTGAAGCTCTGTCTGCGTTTATAATATAAATATTTTATGTAGATGTGTCTTGATGCCTTTAAGGCAAATGTTAGTAATAYTATTTTAATATACTGAACAAAAAGCTCTAAATCAAAAAATCTTTCACTGTAAATCTTTCCCCTCAACAAACTGTCTTTGTTATTCAGTTGCCAGAGTCAGCTGAGCACTACGTAAAAACGTACGTCATGGTTTACGTTAGCATATTGGCCAATTAAAACGGACGACACTATTAATAATCGGCGCGTTCGACATTGCAGCCCGCTTTACAGWCGACTCGATACGGACTGATCTACAAATCACATTGCATCATAAATAACCATAGAGAATGATAGAGGCCTCTAGTGGCCAAAGAGCTATTAGCATGGGCAGCGCCATTGAGGGCTTCCACCATTTTAATGTAGTCAAGTGGGTGGGATTTAATTGGCTCATCCCTCCTAGTGACCCTTTTGGAGTTATGTCCAACCGGRTCATCAGGGGGGATCAGYCAATCGGGAAGAAGAAAATGGACTACTTCAAAATGGAGATAGCCTCAATGGCGCTGCCCATGTTGTCACAGACGCTATAATAGCACAGATACAAATTTGAGTCCTATATCTATCTCTATGTAAATAACTGCTCAATATTGTTTGCAGATCAGTCAGTCAAAATGTACCCATGATACAACACGATTTTGACGCGCTTGAACACTGCGATTAGGTGGGAAGGCCACTGTTTGCAATTGGACATATGTTTTATCGACGAATCTATTGTTTAGTCGTGTTATTGATATATTAATGAAGCTGTCACGTCAATGCAACCTTTAATATTATAAATGCCTGTGCATGCGTTTCGGTGTTTAATATATATATTTTTTTTTTTTACAGACTATGGATTATTAGCTTTTAATGTAGTCATTGCTGGAGAGGTGAGGAGCACATCAGGTGCCCAGTAACTATATCTAGCATAGCTTCTGATAACAACAGTAAGCTAATCATTCAAATGTTGGTGGTCGTCGTCTAGCTACGTCTTTTGTACACAAAAAATCACGGCAGTCATTGTTTACAATCTCGCTCGAGCCTTATTTTGTGCGTTATTTCGCAACACGAGAAGGTTGTCATTTTCTCGTAGCTATTGCATGGACATCATGATGCGCGCGCCCTGCGCACAATGTTTATATCGGTGAATTCTCGTGATATTCTATGATTTGATTAGTTTATTCACGTTAATACCAACCACTCTTCCTCGGATGTCTATGGAGGGGGACGAGGGAAACCGTGACCAATCGTCACGGGAAGAGTGGACACTCCTGTTTTGGACCTCTCTCGCTGTCGTAGTGCCCGTGATCATAACATTGTGGTGCAGTGTCCAACGCTCCAAACGGAAAATACACATGAAAGACTTCTTCCGCAAGAGCAAGCACGGTTGGCACTGCACCGACCTGTTCAACAAGCCCATCTACTGCTGTGTATGCCAACAACACATTCTACAAGGGGCGTTCTGCGACTGCTGCGGAGTGTGCGCCGACGAGACATGCCTGCGTCGGGCCGACCGGAGCCTTGTTTGCAAAGAGATTATGGCTCCGTCCCAAACGGATGGGACACTAGAGCACCGCTGGGTCCGGGGAAACGTCCCTCTCTGCAGTGTCTGTGCGGTCTGCAAGGAGCAATGTGGGAACCAACCGAAGCTGTGTGACTTTAGGTAATATTATTTTGCTTCTAGGTTAATGTCTGCCACATTAACCAAAGTGAAGCCCAGCGGGATGCGAAGGCGTTAACTTTTGTCTGGTTTTGGCACGAAAGACGGAGAGGGTGCTATTTGTAATGTTTCAATCATGGGGAAGCTGAAATTGCTTTATTTACAAATTGACAGGAATTAATATCATGTCCTTTTCCTTTCACGTACAATTCTTAACCAGCTCTCTGTCCACCTTTTGCCTTGACATTACAGTGAGCTCCACATAAATTGTGCTTGATCCACTGATGGGTGTGTGTTTGTCCCTTGGCAGGTGTGTGTGGTGTCAGACAATGGTGCACGACGACTGCAAGGCCAGCCTGCCGGACGGGGAGCGTTGTGAGCTGGGCGAGTTCCGCAGCCTCATCATCCCCCCTCACTACCTCCACCAAGTCAACAAGCTCCGCCGCAGGCACCCCGATGAGTACAGCAAGGTCATAGGTCACACCCAGGGAGGGGTCAGTGTCTGGGGTTAGGGTGTCCCRAATGGTGGATCGGGACCGACTGTTTGGTTGCATTACTAGCGACTACCAGTCCCTCTTGAGTCAGGTTAGAAGACTGGGCTGTGGCTTGAAACAGGTTTCGTTTACTTTAATTTTAACTGAAAGGTTGCTGGATCGAATCCCTGAGCTGACAAGGTACAAATCTGTCGTTCTGCCCCTGAACAAGGCAGTTAACCCACTGTTCCCCGGGAGGCCGTCATTGTAAATAAGAATTTGTTCGTAACTGACTTGCCTAGTTAAATAAAGGTTAAATTAAACAAATTTAACTGTGTGTCTAGCTGGCGTCTGCCTGCGGGAGCAGCTGGACTCCAGTGCTGGTCCTGGCCAACACTCGCAGTGGGAACAACATGGGGGAGGCTCTGCTTGGAGAGTTCCGCACCATCCTCAACCCTGTCCAGGTCAGTCAGTCCTCTGTGTAGCATCCTGTAGGAGCATATTATGGAATTATTAAGATGTCTAGGTCAAATTGAACTGGTGCACAGTAGGCAATCTTTCGAGTTAAAGTGATTGTGGAGGTGGCGCGGTGATGGTGGGATGCATAAACATCTCYCTCCCCTCCCGTCCACCTTTTCCACTTTGTTTCCTCCCATATCATCCCTTTTCTGTCTGCTATCCTCTCCTTTCTTCTCTCCTCTCCTTTCCTCTCTCCTCTACTCGCCTCCTTTCCTTTCTCCTCCCCTCCTCAGGTGTTTGACCTGTCGGAGCTGCCTCCCTCCAAGGCCCTGCAGCTGTGCACCCTGCTGCCTCCAGGCAGTGTGAGGGTGCTGGTGTGTGGKGGGGACGGAACCGTGGGCTGGGTGCTGGATGCCATCGACACCATGAAGCTCAAGGTAAAGCTGTGTGTGTGTGTGTAACATGACAGTGGCAGGAGCAGATGAGAGTCGTGCAGCTCTATGCCAGACCGCCGTACCTACTGTTGTTGTTGGTTATTGTTGAATAAGACGTCTGTAGATGGCGTKCCTGTTTTAACATTTTCAGCTAGCTTGAAATGTTTCCGATGGAGCTATCTCGCATTAGATATTTTTTGATAGCTCAAACGGTTGGTACGTTGTGAAGGAGGGCKGTCACGTGTGTTTGTGAGCAGAGGATTTTTATTTATTTATTTACCTTTATTTAACCAGGTAGGCCAGTTGAGAACAMGTTTTCATTTACAACTGCGACCTGGCCAAGATARAGCAAAGCAGTGCGACAAAAACTGAGAGTTACACATAAACAAACGTACAGTCAAGAACACAATAGAAAAATCTATGTACAGAGTGTGCAAATGTAGAAGAGTTGGGAGGTAAGGCAATAAATAGGCCATGGAGGCGAAATAGGATCACTGGTTTGATCCCGTTATGGGGACAGGGACAGCGGAGGAAGATATTTTAGCAGCACCATGATGTCTGTTTCACATGTGTGTATTGGTCTCCAGGGCCAAGATCAGTTCATCCCCAGGGTGATGATCCTGCCCCTGGGTACGGGGAACGACCTGTCCAACTCCCTGGGCTGGGGGTCTGGCTACGCCGGGGAGATCCCTGTGGAGCAGGTGCTCCGGAACGTCCTCGAAGCAGAGGTGGTCAAGATGGACAGGTCAGTGGCGAGCCAGAGGAAGTAATGTAGCCTGCTGTGCTAATGCTACGAAGCTTAAGTAATGTGGCCTGCAGTGCTAATGCTACGAAGCTCAAGTCATGTTGCCTGCTGTGCTATTGCTACGAAGCTCAAGTAATGTAGCCTGCTGTGCTAATGCTACGAAGCTTAAGTAATGTGGCCTGCAGTGCTAATGCTACGAAGCTCAAGTCATGTAGCCTGCTGTGCTAATGCTACGAAGCTCATGTAACGTAGCCTTCTGTGCTAATGCTGCAGAGCTCAATATCCCTAGTTCCATTTGTGTTGTAACATGGTTGTAAATGATCCAGTATGACATTTTTATCTCCACATGTCCTAACAGGTGGAAAGTTCAGGTAGCCTCAAAGGGGCTCTACTTTCGTAAGCCAAAGGTGAGTTGCATTTCACCCTCTCTAAGCTAGCCTCTTTTGATCTTGTCCATTTGCCTTGCATGTTGATATAATTCAGCAACACATACTATATTCGGTGTGTGGACCATACAGGAATCACACCTATAACTCTGGTGTTGCCACTGCCAGAACCATGCTGCAACCAAGTGATCCATTGCGATCATGGGGCTGTTCCAGAAAGCTGTATCAATGAGTAAACCAGCTAACTGTCCAAAATTGCTTGAAACAACTTATTTTTATGAAAAAGGACTTAAAATTGACGAGGTATAATTGACTCGACAAACAACAACCAATATACAAATTCAGCGTTTTTTAATTAACCAGAAAAACAAGTTCTATGGTTGTTTATCAAACGTTAGCTGGTTRACTTAATAATCCTGCTTACTGGAATAGCCTACGTGATTGATTATTCACTGTTTATACCCTTSATTTGCTCACTAAAGGACCTCCTAACTCGTGTGTCCTATTCTCATCAGGTCCTGTCCATGAATAACTATTTCTCAGTGGGCCCGGATGCCCTGATGGCGCTCAACTTCCACACCCACCGTGAGAAGACYCCCTCCTTCTTCTCCAGCCGCATCATCAACAAGGTCAGTCGGCCAAAGACGCGTCTGAAAATATTCACAAACATATGCAAATGTCTTCACGTGGTTGAATTTACATACAGTATGAGAGGAAATATACAGGGTGGTTGCTTGAGTGTAATGGTCGACACATCAATTTGGAAAKAATTCTTTAATGCTACTTTTCTCTCTTAGTCAATTGCATTTGGAAATGCTTTTACATACTGAATATTAATTATGTGGTTAGTTGTTCTATAAATGGCTGATTCAGAATAGTCTAGGAGTGGTTATTTGGGTGAAAATGTAATAAATATTTGAATTCGTTCAAACATGACCTGCTTTTGATAACGCGTGTCCTTTGTCCATATTACTTTCCCCTTTTATAACGGTCAAACTGTTGCCTTTCCTTCTAGGCTGTATATTTCATGTATGGCACCAAAGATTGCTTAGTTCAAGAATGCAAAGACCTGGATAAGAGGATTGAGGTACGGTGTGCACAAAGACACACACAAATAACACACAGGCAGACACACACAGTGGCCTCAGGGAACGACTCTCATGTCTATTGTGCACTCTTTCACCTCTATGCCTCTGGAAGARTTGAATAGAATGTTCCGTTGCCTTGGTAAATGTCACAAACTTAAAATGAACTCAAGCATTCTTTGTGCGTTGTATAATCCTTGGATGCCTCCTTGAACTAGCGGATACTCCTATAAGTTAGTAATATTGTGTGTGTGCTCCCACAGTTGGAGTTGGATGGAGAGAGAGTGGCCCTGCCCAGTCTGGAGGGCATCATCGTGTGTAACATCGGCTACTGGGGCGGAGGCTGTCGTCTGTGGGAGGGCATGGGGGACGAGCCCTACCCYCCTACKCGGTGAGCACCACTGGCTCACACAGGACTTTAGACAATACAGAAATGGAGACAATAAAGGCTTCGAAAGCCCCACCATCAGACGGACGATGTCCATTGAAAAGTTGTTTGTGTATTATCACTGAAAGCATAACTCAAGATCACATTGTCCTTTTTTGTGAAGCCTTCATATACTCTATATTAGACCTTTTAGAGATGCTTCAGAAATCATTCATAAGCTAATGTCATGCGATCTAAAGGGTGATTTGTGAAGCATATATCTAGGCCTTATGAAGCCTTTATGAATGCTCTATAAAGCTTTTCTAAGGTGTTGTTTTCTAAGTGTTTTTTTCTTTCTCCTGTCCTCTCTCCCAGGCTGGATGACGGGCTGCTGGAGGTGGTGGGTGTGTATGGCTCCTTCCACTGTGCTCAGATCCAAGTCAAGATGGCCAACCCGGTGCGGCTGGGCCAGGCCCACACAGTCAGGGTGAGGTTACAGCACCATCACCACCACTTGCTGTTTATCTCCACAGTGTAAGAGGACCGCAGTGGTGTACTGGACACACTTGTGTATTCTGTGTGTCCTTCCTGGTTCTGTCATTTTGACCTTMGCTGAATAGATACAGTACCGGTTTGAATGGCCATCTTTTATAAGTAACGGGGTCATTTGCTATTTTTGTCTTTTTAAAAGTGGTTAGTTCATGTACAGTAAATGTCAATGTACTTAAAATATGTTTTTACTCTGCTCATCACTGTTCAGCTCTTCCAAAGTTTTTTTTTTAATGAACCTTCTCTCTTTCCTTCTTCGCTTTTCTCCGCCCATCTCTCACCACCTCCCTTCCTATCTCTCTGTAGCTGGTGCTGAAGACGTCCCGGATGCCAATGCAGGTGGACGGGGAGCCGTGGGCCCAGGGCCCGTGCACCATCACCATCACCCACAAGACCCAGGCCTTCATGCTCTACCACAGCGCCGAGCAGACGGACGACGACGACGAATCYAGCACCTCCGAGGCTGAGAGCTCCGCCCCCCATGACTCTCCCAAGCCAGCAGGTCCCGCCTCTGCTCGTGCCTGAGCCCCCAAGTTCCACCACCTCAATGTTTCATCCATACCCCTCCTTTGTTCGTTGTAGTAAATGCTGATGACATAATGCCACGCTTGCACACTCCCCAGATGATGATATAAGTGAGAGCTCCGGCATATTCCCGCCTCGTGGTAAAGGAAGGAAGGAAGGGAGGGAGGGAGATGTTTCAGTGGAGGATGGGCTGTATATTTGCACTGATCCCTTGTTCTATAGTTATAAGAGTTCTATAGTTTTAATAGTTTGGCAGTGTTTCCCAACATGGACCCTGTGTGTCCCTGACTCAGGAGGAAGCATTGACCTCGACACTCCAACTCCTACGATAGAATATATATTTATATTAGCAAGTCAATCGCTGAACGTTTGTTTTGTTTACTCTATTTCATGATGATGCACTGTTACTGCCATGTTGGCCAAATCCCCAATGTGCTGTATTGGACAGACACTAGTTAGTGGTTACTAAGTCTTAAGAAAATGTTACTTGACTATATTTCTTARAATGAGTTTATTAGGACTCCTAGTTAACCATTCCTAGTGAAATATCCGTTGCTTATGAAGGATTTATTCACAGGTTTGATCATTTCGACCTTGATCATTTTTAGAGACAAAATGTCTACCACGAAAATCCAGTAAGTCTGTTAACGTAACGTACTCCTACTTTTTTTCTTGCAATATTTTGTCCCTTTCTTGATTAGACCTCTCTTTGTGTTGGGCACTTCTTTGTTGCACTGTAGGAATTACTCCGTAGGACGTAGTTAGAATTGTACCGTCCCTCAAAACCGACTGCTCAGTGTTCATAAGTATGGTTATGATATTACTCTGTCCGTATCTATTTTGTTTGTTGTCTACTATGGAAAGATTGTTTATTTCAAACACTTTGTCTTCATGCTGCTTAGCACTAGACAAACCGCTAGGTGACACCCTATGTTTGTCACATAGAAATAGATTAGCATCTAGCCATTCTATTTCTATGGTGTGTCAACTGTCGTAATGTTTGTTACCACTGAATGTTTTAATGATCTGTGATTGGGGTTTTTCTGAATCTCCGKCACCTTTCAGGAATAATGTCATGCTGTTATGTCATTTTAGTGAGGTCAAAGTTKAGATATCAGAAGGTTTGTTACAGCCATAATATAAAGTTATAGGTGGCGTTCCAGGTTGTCTGTTATGCAGTCACACCATTCTATTTCAAATCACGTGCAGTAGAACAAAATGGTTAACACAGCAATCAGATTGGTTCCACCAGGTTACCAGCCCCCCCCCGTCCACATAATCTTATTCATTGTGATCTATAAGGGAAAAGTGATCCTAGATCAGCACTCCTAATCATCTGTGCAGCGTGACTGCAAAAAATATGACCTGGAACGTCTCCTAAAAGTCTCGGTGCTTAAGAGATTAAGCCAGAGCCAACTATTGGCATCAACTGTATAACAGGAGGATTGTCAATGTTAATCTAAAGCTTCGGAGGTCCATAGTTATTAATATAATGCCAATGCTTGTGATATACAAGTGCTTACATTCCCTTTGTGTGTGTTAAGCCGTTGGGTAATCGTCTCGTTSCTTGAGGACACCCATTTTATGTGTATCTGYGCTTCTACTGTGTTTACAACAAACCTGAATGTTCTAGGAACAGGTCTGAGCATCTTAACTGTGGACAGAAATKTTATTTCAAACTGTATAGGTCAGGGGTATTCAACTCTTACCCAACGAGGTCCGGAGCTTGCTGGTTTTCTGTTCTACCTGATAATGAATTGCACACACCTGGTGTCCCAGGTCTAAATCAGTCCCTGATTAGAGGGGAACAATGWAAAAATGCAGTTGAACTGGCTTCAAAGTCCAGAGTTGAGTTTAAGGGGTATAGAGCCCCAYACTGGAGGCATCATAATACCCATAAAACCTAGTGGTCAAATAGGGAAATGGTTCCAATTGTTTTTCCACCATTCATTTTTGCTATTTTAAAAACACTTAAGAGCTGTGTTTCCTGTAGGCTAACCCAGGCGTGACGTTTTGATAATCATGTAAATCTCTCTCGGGCAAGGTGACATCAATATATTCAGCTCCATTTACTCTCAGATTCGAAAATGCTAATTAGAGTCAAAGTAGACATGCAAAACTACAAATCCCTGCAAGCTCCTGCACGGCATCTCTAGCTGACACCTTTGCTAACAGGTATTGTGTCAATTTAAAACTTGCACAAGACCGTTCACAGAACTGTCAATTTAAATATATTCTGCCAATTTACTCATTACTACATTTAACTAAAATTAGATAAATGAATCCAGAGATTCTTACATGTCCTTCAATTTGACAGTCTCGTCCAGATCATGGCATTTGTAGTTCTTTATGATAGCCACATTAACAGCTAATTAACATTTCATTTTTGGGGGGTAAATACAGGCAAATATATTTATAAAGGTCACCTTTTCCTAGAGAGATTTACATTGTTATCAAAACATCACGCCAGGGCAAGTCTACACGAAACACAACCCTTATTTTAAGTGTTTCTAAAAATCCCCTATGGGATTTGACCGCTAGGTTTTATGGGTATTGTGACTCATACTGTGGTACTCTATTGGCTGTAAGGTTTTATAGAAATGTAACTGCGTTGCTGGAGAAGAGCCTGTACTGTATGCCACCGATTGTTCTCAACTAGATTGTCTTCAGATATTGAATGGTAATGGATAATCTTAGTCTTGGTAGTTTATGTCTACACTTAACGATGGAAGGAGACCGTGTGATAGTCTATTGCTGATACATTTTCCTGTAAAGTTTTGAGTGAAATTTACAGCGTACCATGAGGAACAGTATATTTGGAAATATATTTAGCTACACATTTAGTTTTTGCAGTCAAACCACTGTACATAAATGCACAAGATTGCTGTGGAAAGTGTCAAAGAAACCAGTTAGTCATAACAGCACTTTACTAATGTAATGGAACGCATATGACTCCATTTTAGTCTCCATCTAATGGTATGAAATCTACCATCTTCTTCCTGGCCATTTAAAAAKAAAAGATGGATAGAGAGATGGATAAAGTAAAACTATTTTAAGCAAACAATTAATCACTTTAAAGCAATTAAAAACAGACAAATATCAAAATAATTGGCTTTACTGAATTTGCTACTACAGATGTTGAAACRKAACATTTCACTSAATGTAATAAGCAATGTAAATTAGAATTTGAAAACACCCATAATAAATATTTTCATATGTATTATGAATTTTGAATTTCATTGTTTTCTAATAAGTACATATTATTTAATTGTTAGTTTTGCAAGTATATAATATTGCAATAAGTCTACTCCTGAGCAGTTTGAAGTAATATGAATACCAAATGCAGTATGTANCAGGAGGATTGTCAATGTTAATCTAAAGCTTCGGAGGTCCATAGTTATTAATATAATGCCAATGCTTGTGATATACAAGTGCTTACATTCCCTTTGTGTGTGTTAAGCCGTTGGGTAATCGTCTCGTTSCTTGAGGACACCCATTTTATGTGTATCTGCGCTTCTACTGTGTTTACAACAAACCTGAATGTTCTAGGAACAGGTCTGAGCATCTTAACTGTGGACAGAAATKTTATTTCAAACTGTATAGGTCAGGGGTATTCAACTCTTACCCAACGAGGTCCGGAGCTTGCTGGTTTTCTGTTCTACCTGATAATGAATTGCACACACCTGGTGTCCCAGGTCTAAATCAGTCCCTGATTAGAGGGGAACAATGWAAAAATGCAGTTGAACTGGCTTCAAAGTCCAGAGTTGAGTTTAAGGGGTATAGAGCCCCAYACTGGAGGCATCATAATACCCATAAAACCTAGTGGTCAAATAGGGAAATGGTTCCAATTGTTTTTCCACCATTCATTTTTGCTATTTTAAAAACACTTAAGAGCTGTGTTTCCTGTAGGCTAACCCAGGCGTGACGTTTTGATAATCATGTAAATCTCTCTCGGGCAAGGTGACATCAATATATTCAGCTCCATTTACTCTCAGATTCGAAAATGCTAATTAGAGTCAAAGTAGACATGCAAAACTACAAATCCCTGCAAGCTCCTGCACGGCATCTCTAGCTGACACCTTTGCTAACAGGTATTGTGTCAATTTAAAACTTGCACAAGACCGTTCACAGAACTGTCAATTTAAATATATTCTGCCAATTTACTCATTACTACATTTAACTAAAATTAGATAAATGAATCCAGAGATTCTTACATGTCCTTCAATTTGACAGTCTCGTCCAGATCATGGCATTTGTAGTTCTTTATGATAGCCACATTAACAGCTAATTAACATTTCATTTTTGGGGGGTAAATACAGGCAAATATATTTATAAAGGTCACCTTTTCCTAGAGAGATTTACATTGTTATCAAAACATCACGCCAGGGCAAGTCTACACGAAACACAACCCTTATTTTAAGTGTTTCTAAAAATCCCCTATGGGATTTGACCGCTAGGTTTTATGGGTATTGTGACTCATACTGTGGTACTCTATTGGCTGTAAGGTTTTATAGAAATGTAACTGCGTTGCTGGAGAAGAGCCTGTACTGTATGCCACCGATTGTTCTCAACTAGATTGTCTTCAGATATTGAATGGTAATGGATAATCTTAGTCTTGGTAGTTTATGTCTACACTTAACGATGGAAGGAGACCGTGTGATAGTCTATTGCTGATACATTTTCCTGTAAAGTTTTGAGTGAAATTTACAGCGTACCATGAGGAACAGTATATTTGGAAATATATTTAGCTACACATTTAGTTTTTGCAGTCAAACCACTGTACATAAATGCACAAGATTGCTGTGGAAAGTGTCAAAGAAACCAGTTAGTCATAACAGCACTTTACTAATGTAATGGAACGCATATGACTCCATTTTAGTCTCCATCTAATGGTATGAAATCTACCATCTTCTTCCTGGCCATTTAAAAAKAAAAGATGGATAGAGAGATGGATAAAGTAAAACTATTTTAAGCAAACAATTAATCACTTTAAAGCAATTAAAAACAGACAAATATCAAAATAATTGGCTTTACTGAATTTGCTACTACAGATGTTGAAACRKAACATTTCACTSAATGTAATAAGCAATGTAAATTAGAATTTGAAAACACCCATAATAAATATTTTCATATGTATTATGAATTTTGAATTTCATTGTTTTCTAATAAGTACATATTATTTAATTGTTAGTTTTGCAAGTATATAATATTGCAATAAGTCTACTCCTGAGCAGTTTGAAGTAATATGAATACCAAATGCAGTATGTATGTGTATATATATAGCTATGTGTGTGTAGATATGAGGAACAAATAAGCCACAAACACCTCATTAACTATATGTATTTGTATGTGATACATTTTTGGATGAATATATCAGCACAGATAGCTTATAATAGTAAATCACAAGGGGACATTATCAAGTTGTCTTTAACAAKATTAAACCCCTTATACACAAACAGAATCAATACCTTACCCTTTAAAACACAATCAACAATTTCAAATATCTTGGTTTCAGTTAAACACAAGACCCAATCAAACTGAAAGTCAGTAAACCAAACCAACACGAATTACACCATTAGCACATTAATTAAGAACCATGCTAATGAGACGGAAGGAATGGACAGAGAGGATAACATGCTAACACACRAGGACCATGACTATGGCCCTCTRATCTTTGCKCTTTATCTGGCGTTGTGTACGCGAGTCGTTCAAACTTTGTCCAAACCTTTCGAGATCTCTTAAAAAGCAAGTGGCAATAATGGCTTAAATCTGGCAAATGAATTAATCTTTACCTTTAAATATCAGCTTGCCTTCATTTCACTAACAGTAGAAATCCGTTAARTCAGGAAAACTAGTGTTTCTATAGAGGGAGAAGGCAATGACACCAACTATTCATTTGGCATGAGGCTTTGCAAAGTAAAATKAATCTATCACGTGCAATTCTCAACTTGCTCTCCGATCGTAGCGATGGCTGTATATCCATAAATGGAAAAGATCCAATCAACAAGAGACACATTATGAGAAGCATGCAGTCACGTCACAGACAATGTGACACCCACAGATGTCCAAACTAACACCAACAGACATATGTACCCTTCTAGGACATGAGAAGGCCCTAGGTATGGGCTATAGCTACATTAGCTATAACTTTGGCCCAGAGTTTTTCCTTTGTCTGGTCACATGGACAGGCAAAACACCAGCTCTAAATCATCACTATTTACAAAACCCAGAGTTGGAAAAACTCCTGTTCACAGGGTCTAAATGACCTCTGCTTGTTCTTATGGGCCAGGCTGGGTCTATCTAGCCTGGTTGCCAGATCAACCAAATCCTCTGCCCTGTTCACTGTAATTCTAAACCAAATGCAGATSTGGCAACCAGGCTAGGTTCTATCAAGCCTGTAGTAGCAGTGTCAGGAAGTGCTTTCAGCACATCCTCCCACTGCACCATGCGGAAACCCCCTTCACTTACAGGCTCTGTGTGAGACACTGTAGCGAAAATSTATTAGATCAAGAAAAAAAGTGAACGATACCCACTTTTCCTTTGAGGGGTATCAAGCATATTGTGGATGCTTTTCTCTTCTATTCATTGCGTCTCTATATCCAGTGGTGTTATTGGATATGACATTCCCTAATGCGGAATGCCTGACACCAGCAAAAGCATTGCATAGGTGTGCCAGTACATGGCCTTCTGAACGGTGTGGTACTGTTCATATACAGTAGATAACATACATGTTAGACACGTTTATTTGTGTTGTTTTGTGTATATTATATGTGATTACTGTGTACTACCAAGACCCACGCCAAGAGATCATAAGCTCTGATAAAACAGGCTAGAAACAGCTACCCACAGACCACTTAAATGTATCTGTAAATAAACTGGATGATCAAGACATTTAGCCAGGACTACAGAACAGGAGAAAGAACTCATTCGCCTGGTTCAATATACCACTTAGTAGTCGTGTTTGCCTATAACGCGGAACCATTTGCGAATCAGACATGAATGATCACAATGTCAGATAATTCCTTCTATCCAGCCAATGGAACTCGCTATGTCAGAGTAACCATTAAGGAATAAATCAACTTAAAATCCTTTACGGCATGCTGCTGACATCACAACAGCAGTAAAACAAGAGTAGTAAGTCGTCATGCTTTTGACAATACAATAATATTGTATAAATCATTTGTAATGTTTCTTCACCTGTATCCAAGTGCTTAGTTTTCATTAGTTACTGATTAACAAATGCTGCCTGTTTAGAGGTTGCTGTAGTTACAAGAGGCCAAAGTCCAAAATGATATGACCTACACTGCATTATTACTAAAGTTAGTGACTACAACCAAATAATAACCTTTAAGGTACATTTCCAATATAAGTTCCCAATGTCAGTATGATTAAGTAATTTATTGACCCAGATGCTGTACATTATCATTTTTTGTGAGGGAGAACAATGTGTGTGTGTGTGTGTGTGTGTGTGTGTGTGTGTGTGTGTGTGTGTTGTGTTAACTTCTTAAGACTGCAGCTTGCACAGGCTAACAGACGAGCCGCTGGAGAAGAGCCAGAACGCTGGGTACACTGCCTCGGCGAACTGGAACACAAACGTATGGAAAGGGTATGCCCGGTCCTGAACGTTATAGAAAGTGGCCGTTCCCTCCTCGCAATCCAACAGCACGCCGACGCGGGTCGGATTCGGGTTCTGCAGTACAGTCTCACTGCTGGCGTGCCAGGCTGACAGCTTGACGTTGAACCACTCGACGCACCAGGACTGGGCGTTACGCCCCAGCCGGCTAGCCGGACCCTTCCGGTCGATGCTGTTGTAKGCCAGGCCGATGCCGGTGAAGTTGTTGCTGCTCATCTTGACCTCCCAGTAGTGACGGCCGCGGGAGAAGCCCTTGGAAGTGAGCACCTGGCTGCAGACAGAGAAGCGGGCGGGGCCATCGGGGTAAGGGGTGGGCTCGTCTGACACAGAGGCCATGGTCAGGTTCTCTGTGAGGGAGATGCGCTTGTGGGCCGTTTTGGGGTCAAGGGTGAGAACCGTGCCATCTGGTGAGGGAGAGACAGGAGGTAAGATTCTCTCTCACAAACACACCCATGCACACACTTTTATAAAAGCTCCTTCAGAATGCTGTACTTAGTTTCAAGCTAGTGTTGGGAATACAGGTAGATAAGTGGTTAGACCACAGACAGTCTATTTCCACTACAGACATCCCTCCACTGCTGGCAGCAGCTGCCAGACCAGGTGCTAGGACTACCAGCAGGGTTAAGGGTTGAGTAATTGCTCACAGGTGTGAGTGATTGAGTGGCAATTACTGTAACAATCTTAGAAGCTGATCAAGAGCAGCATCCCAAGCCAATGGGGATTTCCTGCCGAGTGTTTKAATCTTTTTTGTTTGGCATGCCTTTTTGTATATGGTTATACTTGTCATCATATGAACATCAATAACCAAYATGAGCCGTCTCCCCTAGAGACACTTACAACACCCTGTTGACTTATGTTGAACGCACACTCAGAGGTTACAGACTTGCCAGAAGATTCCGATGGAGCAGTGTGGATGAAAAGTACAGTTTGGAGTACAGTGGCATATCCCATTCCTGCATCRAGGTATGTTTTCCGTCCCATATCTCACGCCGGCTCCACGGTGTCTTAACGTAACCATGATTGAGCTCCGACCCCCAGTGCAAACAAGTGTAACGGTAGGGTCAGTATCTTCTGGCAAACTTCCTAGCTTCCCTAGATCGAGCCGGTTTGCTACGTGGTTTCGTAACACTTGTGAACTTACATTGTAGGAGGTCATTTCGTTTTACTGCAGAGGTGATACTTGGGGGAACACTTGCTTGTCCTGTAAGAAAAATACCATGCCATTAGTTTAGTATAGTGCATAGGTGACTTTGATAAACCAGAGGGGTATTCCTGAAAGCCAGATTAGTGAGTTGGCGAGATTTGTCAAACTAGAATTTGAGCGAATTTCCGGTTCCAGAAAGAGCGCTCGACCTGTAGCCTGATCAACCATAGCAACGAATCTTCGCCTGTCCTGGTGGATAAAGACGGGGCTTCTCCGCCAATAAGATTGTTGTCCGTCGGCTATGGCCTGTCCCTTTGCGGAAAATCCAATTGACATCAGAGCCTTCGTTGTTTGCCGTGCATTACAAAGGGAACAAAGGATTGGACCTTGACTATATCCTTTAAATCATTCAGAAGATTGTCTTTTGGAACGTTATCGTTTTTCCCGCACAATCATTCATATCTGGCCAACTTACTCAACCTGTACACAGGCAATGTAATCCAACGTGGTTTCGCCTTTACTGCTATAGGCCTAGAAACTCTGCATTACGTAGCAATTTTTTGGCCACTGGAAGTTTCCTRTACAATGAGRGCGACGCTGAMCGATTTGGCAAGGCAACTGTGCGTAGAGCCATAAGAAGAGTCTGCCTTGCATTAGAGACTTTGTTGTTGTCTTTGTTGCATTCCCTGCCCATCAAGCTGTATAATCAAGGAGGTATTTTACAGAATTGCAGGTACAGTAGGCTGYGATGCTTTGCTAATCTCAAATGAATAAACCTAAGCAACATGATAAATGATAAATAGCCTAATTAAAATAGCGCAGATTTTGCAAACATCATTGGCGTTACGACTTAGAACACACTGTCAYGAAAAGCACTCAAATTATTATTCATCCTACATAGGCTATGGAATGGGCCTACCATTGCAATTGTGACATAGGCTACTACAACTCACATAGGCCATAGCCTTGACATGAATATCACCAGCGTTGCAATAACAGCGCTCTCTGAAGTGAACGCATCATTACTAATCACCCATGTGTGTAAGCTAGGCCTATTAGGATATTGGAATTGTGCCACTTCACTTAAGCATTTACTCGGTCCGCAATTATCTGCCCGGCACCCTCTGGCTTTTGCACCCGCGCCTCTATTACATTTTTTGGTAAATATGCGAACATATTCATTGTATGTTACAATAGTTTCTTGTTCTGGACTTGTGAAATATTGGACTGTGTCTTGACTCCATAGCTGTAGTTTATTTCGGTCATCGACATGAGGCCCTTTTTGAATGTTGCGTGCACGCGCCAGTTGTCGGATCAACCAATCTGCAATTYGCTTAGCACAATTACTTAAACGAGAAGCAGACGTTCTGGAACCAAGAAATCAGACTCCCTCATCTGGTTAAGAGAAGCTGGATATGTTCAGGGAATCCTAAATATGTTAAACCATCTTGCTAGAATTACCCCCCAGTTGTGACAAGTATCCAGAATTGCATTCAAATTTGTCATTGGAGGCTCACTTATGGTATTCAACTGCATGAGCAGAAAATATAATTGTATTCAACATTTACCTGGGTCCTCCCTGTTCCTGGGTCTGGGTTCTGCTGATTGTCCTCTGAGGTGGTCCCTTGGTGTGTGTGGAACAGGAGTGGCGGACTCTCTGCGAGCATTAGGTGGCTTTTGGGGATTTTCTGATGGAAGACAAACAATTAATTTACAATATATTTTCATATCCAATGATGGCAGGCAGTTCTTTTATACAATATTGTATGAGTCAGCTGCTGCCTAAATGTAATGAAACAGGCAGGGAGCAGGTCTCGAACCCTCGACCTTCTAGCCCGAAGTCCAGCGCGCTATCGACTGTGCCCCAAAAGCATGCTCGAGGGGCAGAGTCGATTTCTGCGCTTATAAACCCAGGGTCGTTACACTATGTAGGTTAAAGGGATAGACTTTGACAATTAAGCCCCTTTTTAAAAATTGTTTTACTTACTCAGAGTCCGATGAACTCATTGATACCATTTTTGTCTCTGCGTGCAGTTTGAAGGAAGTTGAAGGTAGTTTCTGATGCGATTACTAACTGGTAGTAGCGCAATGACGAAGTCTATGGGAGCATCTAGACAAAATTGGCTTATTTGACAATGTCGAAATATCCCTTTAAGCGCTCTCTCCAACTAAGGTTTGCAGAACAGACCGAACCGCCATAAGCCTGTTAAACTAGACCATAAACKAATAACATTTTAACTTGTGATGTTACTTGACACATGCCATGCACAGCACACCTGTTATCTGAGCTTGGCAGTTATTGAAGTAAACACACAGAAAAACACTGAAATCAGTTCTCACTGTCAGCCTTATGTTCTTTCCATTCCTTGTGATCTCGTTTCTTGTCTGACTCTGAAAGGGAGAAATGGTTGAGAGTTGTAGGTTCAAAAAAGTAACTGAGGGTCATAGTTGACCCTTTAGAGGTGTAAATAGAGTGGTAGAATTGGCAGTAAGTCTTTACTGACAGTATAACAGTCTGCTATCTGGTTTATGAACCATTCATGTCACAGATGTTTCTGACTGACGAGAACAAGCTGTATTTGTCCTGTTTTTTTCTGCTCTGATAAGGAAACGGAAAAACCTAGTCGGTGTATCGTATTCTATGTAGTGTCTTGGTAAAATGTACCTAGACACACTAAAAAGGGAATCTTTATCAGGCTACAAGGCCACAACGACCCATCTTGTAATAGCCTACTTCTCTTCGGTACAAGGAACCCATCTTGTAATAGCCTACTTCTCTCTCGGTCACAACGAAACCCATCTTGTAATAGCCTACTTCTCTCTCCGGTCACAACGAACCCTTGTAATAGCCTACTTCTCTCTCGGTCACAACGAACCCTCTTGTAATAGCCTACTTTCTCTCTCGGTCACAACGAACCCTCTTGTAATAGCCTACTTCTCTCTCGGTCACAACGAACCCTCTTGTAATGCCTACTTCTCTCTCGGTCACAACGACCCATTCTGTAAATAGCACTTCTCTCTCGGTCACAACGAACCCATCTTGTAATAGCCTACTTCTCTCTCGGTCACAACGAACCCATCTTGTAATAGCCTACTTCTCTCTCGGTTTGAATCTTGTGGAGGCTTCTTCTGGTTTGCCCTGAGGGGAGCTCCTGGGCTGTGGGATCTAGGCATTCTCGGATGACCTTGTGGTGGCATGCCTCCTGAAACAAAGACCAGATGAAACTTTGTCACACTGTATCAAAGTAAATACAGTGCCCAAGGTTGTGATTAGGCTAYGAGTGACCACCACAACAAGTCTATTACTGATTTCACAAATTATTATKGCTGTACAATTTTTAGCCATACAAAAGCCATATGTTTCTGGAAAGTTACAACCGTTACTGTATGCCAACAGGAGTTATGTAGTTATAAAGAAGGGGGCATAATGGCACTCACCCATTTCATAGAAGTTTGGCAGCAGAGGAGGAGCAAACCTCTCAGCTGTTGGGAAGAAAATCACATTTTATTGGTTATTTACACATATTTAGCATATGTTATTGCGGGTGTAGCGAAAGGCTTATTTTCTTAGCTCCAACAGTGCAGTTRTAACAATACAATRAAAMGGAATTAATAACGAGCGATGTCAGAGTCCGGAATATAAATGAATACACTGAGTGTACAAAACATGAAGAACACCTTCCTAATATTGRGTTGCACTCCCCCTTTGCCCTCAGMACAGCCTCAATTCGTCGGGGCATGGACTCTACAATAGGRATGGGCATTTGACATTTTTCCACTGTTATGAGTACTCGCATAATTTGAGGGCTCTAATGAAAAAATTATAATCATTAAAAYACACTGGACRATGTGTGCATTTMTCTATATGCCAACAGTGCRYAACCATGAATAATTGATCATAACMATTAGACACATTCTAATTCCTAGATTGCTATTTGAGAATCATTAACGGAAACTATGGGCTATGTTAAGGCGTCAGCATGCTTCAGTTCGGCTGGCGCCTAGACAAACTTGGCTACTCTAACCAAACTTGGCTATTCACACCATGAAATCAATTAATACGTATGAATTKGCGGGAGAGTGAGCATTTTTATTTATTTAACTAGGCAAGTCAGTTAAGAAATTATTAGGAACAGTGGGTTAACTGCCTTGTTCAGGGGCAGAACGACACATTTTTACCTTGTCAGCTCTAGGATTCAATCTTGCAACCTTTCGKTTACAAGTCCAACGCTCTAACCACTAGGCTACCTGCTGTCTGCCGCCATGSAGAAAGATGTGCCTGGTACTTTGTAGCACAGTATTTAAAATTTTAAAAAGAATAGATTTGATGTCATGCCCATCCCCACTCTACAAGGTGTCAAGYGTTCCACAGGGATCCTGGCCCATGTTGACGCTGACGCTTCCCACAGTTGTTGTGTCAAGTTGGCTGGATGTCCTTTGGGTGGTGGACCATTCTTGATACACATGGGAAACTGCTGCCTGTGAAAAACCCAGCAGCATTGCAGTTCTTGACACTAAAATTGGTGCACCTACAACCAAAGGAACATAAATATTTTGTCTTGCCCATTCACCCTCTGAATGGCACACATACACCATCCACCATCCATTGTCTCAAGGCTTCAACATATATTTTTTTACATGTCTCTTCATCTACACTGATTGAAGTGTAGATTTAACAAGTGACATCAATACGGGATCATAGCTTTCATCTGGATTCACCTGGTCAGTTCATGTCATGGAAAAAACAGGTGTTCTTAATGGTTTGTACACTATATGATGGCGTGCATACACATTATGAATAGAAATTGTATTTAAAGCCGTAGTTAAATAGGATAGGCCTTATAGTATATACATATAAAGTAGGTAAAATGGTATGTAATCATTATTAAAGTGACCGGTGTTCAATGACGATGTAAATAGGACGGCAGTCTCTAAGGTGCAGGGTTGAGTACTGGGTGGTAGCCGTGTAGTAACAGTGACTAAAGTTCAGGGCAGGGTACTGGGTGGAGGCCGGCTAGTGGTGACTATTTCACTTAGCATACCTAAGTATAATGCTTGGAATCTGGAAAGCAAACGCCTCAAACCACCAGATTGCTAACCAATTTGAGGGATAAGATGTTGGATTGTGAATTATTGATTGATTGGACTCATTGTTTGATCCCTTATTGCTCTCCAATATAAAAATCGCCATTGTTGAACATGTCCATGCAAAGTTTTGCAATTAAATATCACAAGGCATCATACAAATGCCGCCCATAAGCATGTTTTATACACTTGTATACACACACACACACACCTGGTTTGAGTATCTGCAGTCTGGCCTCTACCGGCTGTTTCAGTACATGTGTAAGATGCTCCCTCAGGACTGCAGAGTAGGCATGCCAGGCTGCCATGGCCTTAGAGTCCAGGTTCACCTTCGGGGTATAGGGGTCAAAGGCCACCACTGCCGGCATGTCAACTGAGGCCTGTCCCAAAGGAAAGGTAAAAACCAACAATAAGATACATTATAGTCAATATCGTAATTTCAAGACTGTTAGCCCACTGARCTAAGGTCGGGAGCTGACGCAAGTCTTCTGATTTCAGGTGAGGTTGCTCATCACCTGAGTGAGAGCAGTTCACCGAAGCCAACCCGCTACACTGGACTCACCTGTAGGAAAGCCACGGTCTGAGTYTGACTGAGCAGGCTGTTGACGCCATCYTTTGCTGCGCTAAGCTTSGCAATGTTCTGGTTGAACTTCTTTATGAGGTTCTGGAGTTTGGTCTGACCGCTCTCCTGCTCGCGGTCCACGGTGTTCAGAGCCTCACGCTCGTCACGGTCCAGCAGCTCCCGGATTTGACGGTAGTCATCCTCTAGTGCTCTCTTCCTGCTGGCTGCAGAGTCCTGGAGGAGGTGGACACAAAGTATACGTGGAGTTCTCAAATTGATATTTCTCACAGCATCTCACACTGCTCTTACGGTGACTGTTCGAGATTTAGTTTTTCCAGGTGCTCAAAGCTTACAAACTGCTTTATATACTGAATACAGTAGTCAAGACAATTTCTTGAGTCATTTGTTTAAAAAGTGATCGCTTACCTTCAACTTGCTCTGCTGGTCACTCATCTGAGAGATGACCATCTGGTTCTTGTCAATCTTTCCATCCAGCAGACTCAACTTGCCCCTCAAATCAGACTGAATGAGACATGAATGAATATTATCTTCAACCAAAAAAAAAAAAAAAAATCTAACTCTTAACATGGGATAATTCGTTTTCTTTTAGAATTWGTGATTTGATCAATCACATGACTTCTGTAGCAAAATAGGGTAAACGGTCAGTCGTGAGGCTTGAACCTGTGACCTTACACCTGTAGCCTAGCGGTTAAGAGCGTTGGGCCAGTAACCGAAAGGTGGTTTGAATCCCGAGCCGGAAAGGTGGAAAAATCTGCCGTTCTGCCCTTGAGCAAGGCAGTTAACCCCTAACGACTGCTCCCCGGGTGCTGATGACATGGACATCGATTAAGGCAGCCACCCGCACCTCTCCGATTCAGAGGGGTTGGGTTAAATGCGGAAGATACATTTTGGTTGAACGCATTGTTGTGCAAGCAATTTACTAGGTATCCCCACAGAACAGTATGCTAGGTATTTTACCAGATGTATAATTGTGAAGCATCTGGTTAGTTTCCACTCACTACCAAATATGGTGAGGAGAGGAAGCCCAGTGGTAGAAGTATTTTGGCCAACATTCACTTATCCATTTACAAAACTAGAATCTGTAAGAGTGGACTGGGTTTTGTAGACTAACTTTTGCCACAGTTTCTTAACTGCGTTAAGGAGTACAAGGGCGAATTTAGTTATTGTGTACACACACACACACACACTTCAGAGTAGGCGTTCCATAACGGAAATATGCAAATAAATGCTAGAACGAGCCAATAGGATCTCACTAGCTTGTGCTTGGCTCTGCCCACCTCCTTGCTTGGTCTGCCSACTGATTAATTTGCTCCTATTGAACCGACAGGCTCTGGTATATCCCCTTTCCCTCATAAAAAGGTTCAGACCTCTAGACAGAGATTGTAATGCACTACATGGGTGCAATGGGCTGGCACAACACTACTGTATGCCTGACCGTGGATGGGGTGTATTAAAATGTATTGTAAACTTACCTCTTGCAGTGCCCGTTGTTCATCAGGGTTGGAGAAGGTACAGCCTTTATGCACCTGCTGCAGACAGACACCACAGATACAGCGGCCATGTTGGACACAGTAGAACTCCATCAGCTTGTGGTGGTCGGGGCAGATACGGTCGCGCAGGTCGCCCAGAGGCTCGTTCAGCTGATGCGCGCCAAACACTGGGTTCTCATGATGAGGCCTCACGTGCTCAAGGCAGAACGACGCCATACAGGTGAGGCAGGTCTTGAAYGCTTTGGCTTCCATACAGGTGTCRCACAAGATARCCACCTCTTTGGGCTCCATCTTGACCGCATCCCACWTGATTAAGTCGYCYRTCTCAYTGGGGAGGTCGCTTTTATTYGAYTTCATTTTGAACGTTTCCACAACAGTGCTGAGGACGGTGTTCTTCTTCAGCTCTGGTTTGGTGGTGAAGTGGGTCCGGCATTGTGGACAGCTGTAGTTGTCTTTCCAGGTTTCTAGGAGACACTCTTGGCAAAAGTTGTGTCCACATGGAATTGTCACCGGACAGTCGAAAGGACATAGGCAGATGCTACAGCTCAGTTCGTCTTCGAGACTCATGAGGGAAAACATATCGTCGGCCATGATGGAACTACAACTGTCTGCTGCTGTGTTGTCTGTAAGTATTCTGTTCAAACTACTATTCTGACAACAGCAGAAATGATGACATCACCGTTGTATGGAAACCTTCAAAATAAAAGCCCACATTTCAAAACATTGCAATGTTGATAACTCATTCTAAAGATATTAAATTGTAATCAATTGCTATTTACATGGTGCTTATATGCAAGGTCTTTTTTGTTTTGTAAAAAAAGTAAAGAAATTAAGACCACTTGGTATAGCTATTGGTATGCTCACAATACTGGGGTAGCTCCACCAATTAGGTGCCTTAGGAGTAGTGCAACTTTGTGGGGGAAAGTTTATTTAGCTGAATTTCAACATGTCAAAACGCACATGTTCAACCTAATTTTAAAAAATGAGTTTTCCCAATCCCTTCAATATTTTTTGGGGTGACAAATAAGTAGCAGGTTTGACTGTAAATAAAGTAGCAGGTTTGACTGTAAATAAAGTAGCAGGTTTGACTGTAAATAAAGTAGCAGGTTTGACATGTTGTTCTTGACCCGCTCAGTTTCCCGCCACAAAGCACAAGAAATTGGCCAAAAAGAGTAGAACCAGCTCACCTGTTTTTACACTGATTTGACTATTAATGTCCAATTAAAACTTTTCCAGGAATAGCTTCAACATATTAAAATGAGAGTTTAGCTAACGTAAGTGTGACCTTTAAATCTTGGACAGATGTTTAATTCCTTAAATTAGTCTCGAATCACATTATTTAATCTTCAGAAATTACTGTCAGTGTAACAGTATTGCTTCCGCCCCTCTCCAATCGCTCCATAAAAGCTGCGGCCCTTGCAGAGCAAGGGAAATAACTACTTCCAAGGGAAATAACTACTTCAAGGTCTGAGAGAGTGAGGTCACTGATTTGAAACACTACTAGCGAGCAACGACTAACTACCTAGCCATTTCACACAGGTTAACAAAAGCAACAACTAGGGCTTTACAATGACTGTGAACATCGGGCACAAATGGGAACTTGGGGAACATCGGCACAAATGTTTTTTTTCTCTATAAACCAGTATGTAATTCATATAGTGTAGGCCGTCACTGTAAATAAGAATTTGTTCTTAACTGACTTGCCTAGTTAAATAAAGGTTCAATTATTTTTAAGAACATTTTTAAAAATTGCATTGTGGCCAATGGAATGGGTGGAGTAAAAGGCCAGCAACACTGTATTAACATAGCAGTATTTGTGTAAACTTTCAAATGAAATGCTGGTATAAAATATAAAAAATAGGTTATTTGTCCAAGGTGGTTGCAATGCTTTGAAAAACAGTTGTACGTAACTAGTGTTAAACAAAAGGATAGTCAAAGCTTTCCATGTCTTTGCAGGTAGACTCTTATTTTGAAAAACTCCTGCTGCTAGTACAACGGTAATCTAGTTTCAGTGCGTCACTCTGGCGAAACAAAATGCATT
This sequence comes from Salvelinus sp. IW2-2015, assembly GCF_002910315.2. Taxonomy (NCBI): domain Eukaryota; kingdom Metazoa; phylum Chordata; class Actinopteri; order Salmoniformes; family Salmonidae; genus Salvelinus; species Salvelinus sp. IW2-2015. Next base: position 5,463,056 of record NC_036838.1, on the reverse strand, counting down.
AGCAAAACGAAACGTATTGATAATCTTTGCTTCCGTGGTGCAGCTACGGAATATTTGGGTTTTGAAGATACTATCTTTGCGCATAGTCATTATCTACTTTATTTTCAATCTAACCTTACCGTTTCCCCTTTTGAAAAGCTTGAGTGAACAATTAGGCCTTCATGATTTTAGTGTTTTTAAAATAAAATGTACCTGAACCATGATATTTTAAGTAAAGTAGCCAACGGAATCAAACTTACCAGGCTGTAAAGTGCACTGACAGCTGACAACCGTACTAGTCTACGTATGTCCCCTGATTTATCCGAGTTCTGCGGAGCGTTCCTATGGAATCTTCTTCGGTGGGGTTTATTGGCAGTTACCAACGTTATGGTGCATTACYGCCGCCTACTGTACTGGAGTGTGGCCCAGAGACTGGGTGAAACAAAATTCTACCTGTCTCTTAAAAAAGACAACAAAACATGTAGACTGTATATAATGACGTTCTACTTAGTATACTCTTTAAACTAATTTCCTGTATCCACTTCTCCCTCATACTGGATCTCAGCCTCTTACCCACTCATACTGCCCACACTCATACTGCCCACACTATGTCAATACAAGCCCCACTGTTTCTTTTTCCAAGGCAATAATCATACTTTCCTGTTGGATGCTTTCCCATAAAGTCTTATTTAACCGGCTGTGTCCCACCCCTAATCTTGTAAAAAATAGCCCCCTCTCTTCTGTCTCTTCCTGCCGTCCTCCCCTTCCCGACATTCCTCTGCACTTAGAATAAATGTCTACCCTTAGTATCTCTATTCCACTGCTCCTGCCATCTCTGCACCACCACTGTCCACATCAGGCTTTTTGCCTCTGCCTTGCTCATTTGAAAGCTAAACATCAACATCCCCACTACTAAGTTCTTGTTTAGGCAGTACATCAACTGCCTTGTTCCCCTTCAACCACACATGGGCTGGGACCCAAGTCAATCTTGTCTGTATACCCATCTGTCTAACCCTACCATGGGTTTGTAGAACGGCATAAAGCCGGTATTGTCTGCTACGTGTACTAAAGGACTGCAGACTCAAACACTGCACACGAATCAGAGTAAATAACTACGGTCTGGCTTGACTTCCTCCACCCGCCGCAAGGCCAGTATGGCCATCAGCTCTGCCGTATATACCGCCAGATGATCTGTAATACGTTTCCTGACTGCCACCCCAAATTCCTGTACTACAAATGCTGACCCAGTACGTCCTGTCCGTGGAGCTTTTGAACCATCTGTAAATGGCCACAATGCTGATACACAGTATCCAGATGTCTATTAATTAAGCAAATCAGATGGATCATCACTTTCCTCATCTTTCTGTAATCTCTCCATCACTTCTAGATCAACTACAAGAGGTGGGAGTAGCCATGGTGGGTTCACAAGAATAGCTACCGTTGGACTAAACTCTCTTCCCTACAGTCTCATCTCCCTCGCATGGGTATTACCCACCCAAAGATCGTGTTCTGTCCTCGCTCGTGTTCCCAGCATGCCTGTAAAATGCCTTTCACAGGATGAGATGCCCCATGTCCCTGTATTCATGGATGCCAAGGGAAGCCAGGTTTCTCAAAAATAATTGACCAATAAAAAAGACATTCATTTTGTTTCTGTGTTTCATAATTTCCCTTAAATTCGCAATACCTGAGACCCGGCCATACCTGAGAGTAAATATCATTGCTTTGTGTGGAATGTTGATTCAGTTTCGGTTTGATTGTCATAAAACCTTGAAGAAGACTGACTCGGGTGAAAGTATTAATACAACATCCCCCCCAAAAAACTATAGGCTATTGCACCATTATTTAACAGTACTGCATGTCAGCCACATGAAACATTAGTGAATTGACTGGAAACTGGGTGGTATATGCTCGTTGTGGTTTGAGGAGAACACTTGCATTTTTGTCAAGGCAGAGATGAGTGGCCGAGACAGAGGCGCGCATGGACGCATCAATTCAGGCTACAGGCCTAATGACCAGTGGCAACCCATCATTCAGGGCAGGTGGGGCTTTTTTTGTTGTTGGGTGGGGCTTGCTTGGTTTTTGTTATTTTGGCATTAATACGTGTCACATCAGTTGCAAACAATGTCATTCAGGCCTAGACAAAGGCCGGCCCGCGGAATCATGCTCAGATCACACAAAGAATTTGCGATAGTAAAGTTGTGAAAAACCTATTTGTTATTCAAATTAAAAGCCCAATGAATACTCACCTTTGTGTAATGATTTAACTCCCACCGCTTGTGGGACATTTATTTTGAAGGCACGTATAAATAACTGCACAAGGACAGACAGTGACTGACAGTGTAACGAGTGTCGTCGTCTGAAGAGGAAGAATCAGTCCAAAGCGCAGCGTGGTAAGTGTTCATGACTTTTATTTAAACTGAACACTAGAATAAAATTACAAAGTGCAAAACGAAACCGAAACAGTCCTGTCAGGTGCAGAAAACACTAAACAGAAAATAACTACCCACAAAACACAGGTGGGAAAATGCTACCTAAGTATGGTTCCCAATCAGAGACAACAACAGACGCTGTCCCTGATTGAGAACCATACCCGGCCAAAACAAAGAAATACAACACATAGAAAAATGAACATAGAACGCACACCCAAATCACACCCTGACCAAACCAAAATAGAGACATAAAAAGCTCTCTAAGGTCAGGGAGTGACAGACAGGCTGACACACGTCACAGTTACAGATAGTAGCTAGCTAGAAATTGCACCAAAAAAAATGAGTTTTAAAGGAAAAGGAAAGTAGAAAATGAATGTTTTTTTTTTTTTTTTTTCACCATGGACATCATGGCCCTGATGAATTAACTGAATTCCAAAATCCAAGGGAAGGGCCTTTTTGCACATCAGCTACAGCCTTGTCATAGCCTTCAAGGGAAAATTACTCCCCCTGACCCGCCAAGTAGAAGCCAACAATCTCACCCACCTTCCGACACTACTAGAAGGTTCCCTATCAGAGTACCAGCAGGAGAGGTATACATCGCTGCTGCTTAATTTGAACGGTGAGTTTTCTCGTCGTTTTGAGGATTTCAAAGTGTTGGAAAATGACATGCTGTTGGTTTCCTCTCACCTTCAACGTGGATAACGCTCCCACTGACCTGCAACTTGAGCTTATCGCTCTCAGTCTGATGCAGTGACTGTTTTGAATAGTTCTCCAGTGTAACTGACGAGGTTCTATGCATCTCTCGATGAACAAAACTTTCCAAAGATTAGGAGTCATGCTCAGAAGATGTTTGTACTGTTTGGGTCAACCTATGTATGTGAACAGACATTTTCAGTGATGAAATATAACAAGTCAAGGCACAGATCATCTCTTACTGACTCTCAGCAATCCTGCGCATAGCGACGTCAGAAACTATACCTGACTTCACTGCTCTAGTCAATGCCCATCAGAGACTTCACTCCTCACTGATTGAGTCGTTTAAATGTAATGTTGAGCTCTCTCTTTCTTGTGTTTTTGTGCATAACTATTAACAAGAGTTTTGTCCGTGGTGCTGAATGCACAGGGTACTTTTCCCTCCGTGTAGTTAATTGCATGTTTAATAATGAAAATACCTACATAAAAGGAGAACATGGGATGTGGTTTAGTTCTGTGCATGTTAAAAAAGTTGAAAGTAGCATATCTGGATGTGATTTACAGTAGATATCTGTCAACACATGATGTAGAATACTGTAATATGATTCTGGCCCGTGACGGCATATTCTAATGTGGGCCTCCATGGAAGATAATTGCCCAGCCCTGTTCTAATGTATTAAGTGTGTATGTTTATCTTGCGTTACCATTTAGTTGGCTAGTAAATATATAATTAAACCAATTTGTGTAGTACTGAATCATAACTAAGGCTGGGTTTTTTGCAGATGCAGGAGGTTACGACTGTTCAGAATGATATGAGGTTATGATTAATAAGTTGACTGTTTATGGATGTGATAGGTAAAGTCCTTTTTAGAGTTTAATTCGGAAGATGGTAACTCTTTAAAGAACCGCTCTCGTGGTGCCCCAAATCCTAATGAGTTATTTGATTAGATAAATAACAGTCATCAGATTAATGAAAGTAAAGTCACGACAGCCGCCATGAGTGGAGTGCATACAGAGGCCATCTGTGGGATGAGTTTGACACGTGATGTATGGGCTCTAGTTTCAGGCGTCTAACACCTGCTAAGTTAGGTTATGGCTTGACTGTMCCTTGTTCTGAGCGGCTTTCAATGGAATGTTGGCCTATTTATTGCCTTACCTMCCTAACCTTACTACATCTGCACACACTGTACATAGATTTTTCTACTGTGTTATTGACTGAATGTTTGTTTATCCCATGTATAACTCTGTTTTTGTCACACTGCTTTGCTTTATCTTGGCCAGGTCACAGTAAATAAGAACTTGTTCTCAAATGGCCTACCTGGTTAAAAAAAGGTGAAATATATATTTTTTGATTCAGTTGTGTTTTGATAGTGAAATCATGGATAGTCACATGA
>NC_036838.1:5428635-5452404 GCF_002910315.2 Salvelinus sp. IW2-2015 | reverse complement strand
AGTGGTGTAATGGTGCCTGGAGAAGTGGTTATATAAAAAAAAGTTTGAATCCCAACTGGCTCGCCCTGCGGAAGGAAAGGCGCCATGTGCGAGAAATTCTATGACAAACAGTGACACACTCTGAATGACCTAACATGATCAATCCCATATTGGTCTTTCACAGTCAGGCCAACCCAAGCTGTACTGTGCAAGTAGGCTAATAGTAGGCCTACTATTGAAATTGATAAGTGAGGCTGTCAACTGAGTCAGAAATTCAAAGGTTTCAGATTTTAAAAATCTAGTTTTCGCTCTGAAAGTCACACTTTTAAAAAAAATAGACAAACAACAGAATTGGATGTTCTACTCTACAACAATTCTTAAACCACATCGGGACCACTTGAAGGCTGGGAATAATCAAATAAAAATATATACTTTTTAATGCAGGCACCTAGCACTGTTTGGTTAGAGGTGTTTCTGTAGCACACATTTGGTATTTTATTAGGTTCCCCATTAGCTGTTGCAAAAGCAGCRGCTACTCTTCCTGGGGTCCACACAAAACATGAAATATAATACAGAATGACACTAGAACATCAATAGACAAGAACAGCTAAAAGACAGAACTACATAWTTTTTTTTAAAGACACATGTAGCCTACATATCAATGAATACACACAAACTATCTAGGTCAAATAGTGGAGAGGCGTTGTGCCACGAGGTGTTTATCTGTTTTTTCAAACCAGGTTTTCTGTTTATTTGAGCAATATGAGATGGAAGGAAGTTCYATGCAATTAGGGCTCTATGTAATACTGTACGCTTTCTTGAATTTGTTCTGGATTTGGGGACTATGAAAAGACCCCTGGTGGCATGTCTGGTGTGTGTGTCAGCTGTGTGTAAGTTGACTATGCAAACAATTTGGGAATTTCAACACATTAATGGTTTTTATAAAAAGAAGTGATGCAGTCAGTCTCAACTCTTAGCCAATAGAGACTGGCATGCATAGTATTTATCAGCCCTCTGATTACAATTAAGAGCAAAACGTGCCGCTCTGTTCTGGGCCAGCTGCAGCTTAACTAGGTCTTTCCTTGCAGCACTGGACCACACGACTGGACAATAATCAAGATTAGACAAAACTAGAGCCTGCAGAACTTGCTTTTTGGAGTGTGGTGTCAAAAAAGCAGAGCATCTCTTTATTACAACCAGACCTCTCCCCATCTTTACAACCACTGAATCTATATGTTTTGACCATGACAGTTTACAATCTAAAGTAACGCTAAGTAATTTAGTCTGAACCTATTCAACAGCCACACCATTCATTCCCAGATTMAGCTGAGGTCTAGAACTTAAGGAATGATTTGTACCAAATACAATGCTGTTAGTTTAGAGATGTTCAGGACCAGTTTATTACTAGATACCCATTCCAAAACAGACTGCAACTCTTTGTTAATATAAGGGCACAGGGCGAGAACCAGATGCTGACATGGGAGGCAGATGGTTAGTCTCTTTATTTTAATCCAAGGGGCAGGCAAGAGTGGTCGTGGACAGGCAAAAGAKCATAAACTAGGTCAGAGTCCAGGAGATACACAGTGGCAGGCAGGCTCGGGATCAGGGCAGGCAATATGGTCAGGCGGGCGGGTTCAGAGTCAAGGCAGGCAAGGGTCAAAACCGGGAGGACTAGCAAAACTGAGATGGAAAAAGCAGGAGCACAGGAAAAAACACTGGTTGACTTGGCAAGACAAACTGTCAAGAGACAAACATGGAACACGGGAATAAGTACCCAGGGACTAATGGGGAAAACAGGTGACTACTGGAGGTGGGTGGAGACAATCACAAAGACAGGTGAAACGGATCAGGGCGTGACAGTTAAGGGTTTCAGTGACTTCATTAGCTGTGGTTGCTGATGCGTATATGGTTGAATCATCAGCAGACATGGACACACAAGCTTTGTTTAATGCCAGTGGCAGGTCAATGGTAAACATAGAAAAGAGTAGAGGGCCTAGAGAGCTGCCCTGAGATACACCACACTTTACATGTTTGACATTAGAGAAGCTTCCATTAAAGAAAACCCTTTGAGTTCTACTAGATAGATGGCTCTGAATCCACGATATAGCAGAGGTTGAAAAGCCATAGCACTTACGTTTTTTCAACAACAGGTTATGGTCAATAATATCAAAGGCTGCACTGAAATCTAACAGTACAGCTCCCACAATCTTCTTATTATCAATTTCTTTCAACCAATCATCAGTCATTTGTGCCAGTGCATTACATGTTTTGCCCTTCTCTATAAGCATGCTRAAAGTCTGTTGGTAATTTGTTTACAGAGAAATAGCATTGTATAGTATTTGGTCAAACACAATTTTTTCCAACAGTTTGCTAAGAGTTGGCAGCAAGCTTATACGTCTGCTGTTAGAACCAGTAAAGGCTGCTTTACCGCTCTTGGGTAGCGGAATTTCTTTGGCTTCCCTCCAAGCCTGAGGACAAAGATTTTCCTCTAGGCACAGATTAAAAAATATGACAGGTAGGAGTGGCTATAGTCAGCTACCATCCTCAGTAGCTTTCCATCTAAGTTGTCAATGCCAGGAGGTTTGTCATTATTGATTGATAACAATAATTTTTCCACCTCTCCCACACTAACTTTACAAAATTCTAACTTGCAATGCTTTTCTTTCATTATTCGTTTTTTTTATGCATGAATACAATTGCTCACTGTTCGTTGTTGGCATTTCCTGCATAAGTTTGCCCACTTTGCCAATGAAATAATCATTAAAATAATTGGCAACATCAAATGGTTTTGTGAWGAATAAGCCATCTGATTCGATGAAAGATGGAGTTGAATTTGTCTTTCTGCCCATAATTTCATTATTTACTTAATTGATCTTGGCTTCATGATACAGTTTMTTTTTGTTGAGTTTACACACAATTTCTCAATTTGCAGTAAGTAAGCCAGTCAGACGTGCAGCCAGACTTATTAGCCACTCCTTTTGCCCCATCTCTTTCAACCATACAGTTTTTCAATTCCTCATTAATCCATGGAGCCTTAACAGTTCTAACAGTCAGTTTTTAACAGGTGCATGTTCATCAATAATTAGAGCAAACAATTTCATAAATTCATCAAGTGCAGCGTCTGGATGCTCCTCATTCATCACATCAGACCAACAAATATTTTTAACATCATCCACGTAGGAGTCACAACAAAATATTTTGTATGATCTCTTCTACACTATTCATGATTTCATTCGAACAAGTAGACGTAGGCTACTTTGTAGCTAGTTAAAGGGGAATTTCACCCTGGCTCTGCCACGGAATATAGTCATTACAATATTAAAAACATTAAGTTATCCAAACCACAAGCTAGAACTATCACATTTTAATTTCAACTCCATGTGTATTCTTCTGCTCATAGTGAACCACAAAGTCTGGCATTCATAACGAATGCTGATACCGCCTGCCAGGTAAAGGGGGCGTGCTCCCAATATTGAATAATGGCGTTGTTTACTTCAAACGACCAGTAACACACAGTAATCTCAGAATTTCTCTAGGCAAGATTTCTTTTTTTTCTTTCTTTTTTTTACAATAATCATGCTCATGTGATATTCTGGGCCTGGCTGTGCTAATTACGAACAAGCGAGAAAATTACAGTATCTTTCACCATTCTACCTACCAGAGATTCTGCCAATGGCTTGCGGCTATGAAGAATGATGCCGAATGATGCCGTGACCAAAGATTATCAGAGGGAGATTATCAGAGGGAGATTATCAGAGGATTTTCAGGCTAAATTGATGGGGAATCCAGAAGTGATGCAATACCATTTTTATTAAGTATTTTTTACAACAAAACGGAAGATTCTCCAGTTAGAGGTAACCTGACATTAGCTAGCTTGCTAGCATAGCTAGGTAAGTTAGCTAGCTAATATTATCGTCCTCTATTGAACTCTGAAAGCCATCAGCTAAATCATATAGCTATCTTTTGGTATACACACTGTCAATCAATTTTGCCTATGCTATGGAAGTAGTCACTGCTAGATTGGTAGCTACCTTCAGCAGAGTAAACACGTTTGTTTCTTTGTTCTATCGTTGACTGACATTAACTAATGTAAACTAGCTAATGTTACCAACTAGCCATCTAGTAAACCCTTGTCTGGAAAACACTCTGTTACTAAGAATAGAATTGTCTATAACTATAGCTAACTTACTCTGTGTTGGTAGCGATGACGAAGGTGTATAAATCGTCTATGGTTAGTTCTCAGACAGTCTCAGCTGGCTAGCAATCTTGGTGCCAATTTAGTAACGCTAGTTAGCTAACAGCAAGCTGACAATATTGAAATGTCCATGTTAAGTATGCTTAGCTAGCCAGTCTAATGGAGATCAATAATATTAATGGGTGGTTAAATTGTGTAATGTTCTGTATTTTGTTGTAGATGGTACAGAATCTAATTCCACCAACATGAGCTTCCAACCCCTAGCTTTGCACAAGGGGAAGGTAARTTGAACAAAATATGAACAAGCTGATGGCTAAGATATCTCAATTTACAGTAAGCATGGTATAAATATGAATTGGGTAGTGTTTGTATGATTTTTGTTAATGGGGTTACAGGTGGTTAAAGGTAGCCTGAGAACCACAGAGTACCTTCTCATTTTAACCTGAGTTTTACAAAAAAAGGTAATCTGGAGTCATTCCACAGTACCCTGCTGAAAAATCCCCCAAAGCGGGAGCATTTTGGCGACACAAGCATGAGGGAGCGGACACACCTTTCCGTTATGGAGCACAACAAGATTGTGGGACGAAAACCAGCAAGGGACTCTGAAAGGTCTTAAGTCAAGACTACAACAGTAATGACACAACCACCTCATTCTTCTCTCTGCAGATTCTCAAAACACAAAGACATGTCTAGAATATTCCTCTGCAAAGGACTCCTATTGAGTTAATGTGCTGGGGGGGGGGTTTACAGACAGTATTTTGAAATGAGGAAGGGTTTTTTGGTTGTGCTTAGACAGTAAATGCATTGTTGTGTATGAAAGCGATTGAGGTGCCATTTCTCATCAATCTCCCATACACAACAATTCATACCGTGTAAAAACTGCCTACGAAGACTTTTCACACCTTCTTTAGCCCCCCAGCCCATTCACTTTCACTCTCTAAAGCCGCTCCCAATGTCCCGTCATTGTCCCTAAACAACACGCTTTCCGGTCCCATTCRGGTGACACCTTTACCAACAAAGGCGTGTTGCCCGATGTCTCTTCCACAAAAAGTGTAAAATGATAAGACCACAAGCATGTMTTTTCAGGAGACGTGCATTACCAGCAAATCTTCTGCAAGAGGACCAAACAGTTGGTGGTTAAAAAGCCCTACACCACTTTCGGCAGGGTCTTATCCAGCTGGCCGTTCACCGCAGATAGGTCAAGCCCATCGCCATAAGCACAAAGATTCTCAGCTTCCCCAGCCCACCATTGCCACTGTACCGAAGCCGGATAAAGGACGTTGGCTGTGTTCACACAGGCAGCCCAATTCTGAAAATGTTTTTGACCAATCAGATCTGAAAAAGATCTGATGTGATTAAGACAAATTWGTGGAAAAAACATTTCAGAATTGGGCTGCCTGTGTCTGGAGAGCTAACCTCCTGTAGGTTCACTCCAACCCCAGTTGTAACTAACCTGGTTCAACTTATCAACCAGCTAATTATTAGAATCAGGTGTGCTAGATTAGGGATGGAGCAAARTCCTACAGGACAGTAGCTCTCCAGAAACAGAATTGGAGAGCCTCAATGTAGACCCACCCCCCACCCACACTGAGGCCCATCTGATAGCCTGCAGCAATCCCCGGGCTGCTAGCTGTCTGAATCGTCGTGCCTCCAGCTCGCCTAGCTACTCACTGGACCCTATGATCACTCGGCTACACATGCCTCTCCCTAATGTCAATATGCCTTGTCTATTGCTGTTTTGGTTAGTAAATGTTGCCTTATTTCACTGTAGCGCCCTGCTCAATATGCCTTAGCTAGCCCTTATGTTCCACCCCCCACACATGCGGTGACCGCACCTGGCTTAAATAGTGCCTCTAGAGACAAAACCTCTCACATCGTCACTCAATGCCTACGCTACCTCACTGTACTCACATCCTACCATACCCTTGTCTGTTATAGTATCTTGAATCTATTCTTCCGCGCCCAAAACCTGCTCCTTTTACTCTGTTCTGTACGCACTAGACGACCAGTTCTTTTAGCATTTAGCCATACTCTTATCCTACTCTTCCTTTGTTCCTCTGATTATGTAGAGGTTAACCCAGGCCCTGCAGCCCCCAGCATCACTCCCATTCCCCAGGCGCTCTCATTTGTTGACTTCTGTAACCGTTAAAGCATGTTTCATGCATGTTAATATTAGAAGCCTCCTCCCTAAGTTGTTTTAATCACTGCTTTAGCACACTCCGCCAACCCGGATTTCCTAGCCGTGTCTGAATTCTGGCTTAGGAAGGCCACCAAAAATCCTGAAATTTCTATCCCTAACTATAAAAGTTTCCAACAAGATAGACCTGCCAAAGGGGGCGGAGTTAGCCTGCAGATCTCATACTATCCAGGTCTGTGCCCAAACAATTCGAGCTTCTACTTTTAAAAATCCACCTTTCCAGAAACAAGTCTCTCACCGTTGCCGCTTGTTTATAGACCCCCTCGGCCCCTAGTTGGGCCCTGGACACCATATGGGAATTGATCGCCCCCAATCTATCTTCACAGTTCGTACTGTTAGGTGACTTAAACTGGGACATACTTAACACCCCGGCCATCCTACAATCTAAGCTAGATGCCCTCAAACTCACACAAATCATCAAGGAACCTACCAGGTACAACCCAAAATCCGTAACCATGGGCACTCTCTTAGATATCATCCTGACCAACCTGCCCTCTAAATACTCCTCTGCTGTCAGCAATCACTGCCTCATTGCCTGCGTGCGAACTGGGTCTGCGGTCAAACGACCACCCCTCATCACTATCAAAYGCTCCCAAAAACACTTCAGCAAGCAGGCCTTTCTAATCAACCTGGCCCGGGTATCCTGGAAGGATATTGACCTCATCCTGTCAGTAGAGGATGCCTGGCTGCTCTTCAAAAGTGCTTTCATCTCCATCTTAAATAAGCATGCCCCATTCAAAAAATGTAGAACTAAGAACAGATATAGCCCTTGGTTCACCCCAGACTTGACTGCCCTTGACCAGCACAAAAACATCCTGTGGTATTCTGCATTAGCATCGAATAGCCCCCGCGATATGCAACTTTTCAGTGTTGCAAGTCAGAAACCAATATACTCAGTCAGTTAGGAAAGCTAAGGCTAGCTTTTTCAAACAGAAATTTGCTTGCTGTAGCACTAATTCCAAAAAGTTTTGGGACACTGTAAAGTCCATGGAGAATAAGAGCACCTCCTTCCAGCTGCCCACTGCACTGAGGATAGGAAACACTGTCACCACCGATAAATCTACAATAATCGATAATTTCAATAAGCATTATTCCACAGCTGGCCATTTTATCCACCTGGCTATCCCTACCCTGGCAAACATCTCAGCACCCCCTGCAGCAACTTGAAAAAAAAATCTGGATCCCTACAAATCAGCTGGGCTAGACAATCTGGACCCTCTCTTTCTAAAATTATCAGCTGAAATTGTTGCAACCCCTATTACCAGCCTATTCAACCTCTCTTTCGTGTCGTCTGAGATCCCCAGAGATTGGAAAGCTGCCGCGGTCATCCCCCTCTTCAAAGGGGGAGACACTCTAGACCCAAACTGCTATAAGCCTATATCCATCCTGCCCTGCCTTTCTAAAATCTTCGAAAGCCAAGTTAATAAACAGATCACCGACCATTTCGAATCCCACCGTACCTTCTCCGGCTATGCAATCTGGTTTCCGAGCTGGTCATGGGCGCACCTCAGCCACGCTCAAGGTCCTAAACGATATCATAACCGCCATCGATAAAAGACAGTCTGTGCAGCCGTCTTCATCGACCTGGCCAAGGCTTTTGACTCTGTCAATCACTGCATTCTTATCGGCAAACTCAATAGCCTTGGCTTCTCAAATGACTGCCTCGCCTGGTTCACCAACTACTTCTCAGATAGAGTTCAGTGTGTCAAATCGGAGGGCCTGTTGTCCGGACCTTTGGCAGTCTCTATGGGTGTGCCACAGAGTTCAATTCTCGGGCCGACTCTCTTCTCTGTATACATCAATGATGTCGCTCTAGCTGCTGGTGATTCTCTGATCCACCTCTACGCAGACGACACCATTCTGTATACATCTGGCCCTTCTTTGGACACTGTGCTAACAAACCACCAAACGAGCTTCAACGCCATACAACACTCCTTCCMTGGCCTCCAACTGCTTTTAAATGCTAGTAAAACTAAGTGCATTCTCTTCAACCGATTGCTGTCTGCACCCTCCCGCCTGACTAGCATCACTACTCTGGATGGTTCTGACCTAGAATATGTGGACAACTACAAATACCAAGGTTTCTGGTTAGACAGCGTATACCTGCATATACTCTCAAATAAACCAATTAATCTATTCTCTGACTCCTTGCATGGACATTCTGTTTAATTTGTAATTCAGCAATAGTAATTTAGTCATTCTTAACAAGTAGAACACCTAGTCACACACAACACAAGTTCACACAAACACGTTGAACGGTACATTGCTTATTTGAGTTTTATTTATTAAATTAAGTTAACAGAAATTGTATCTGCATTCAGAACGGATGGAAAATGGACAACATTCTGAGAAGTGGTGAATCAAGAGGGCAAAGATGTATTTAATTACATATCAAGGTGTGGTATCCTTACATTCATTTGGTTAAACTGCAGAGAGGGAAATTGTTCTTACCGTAGGCTATTATTGATGTTTAGGTTTCTACACTCACATTAGATCCGTCTTTCTGTCAAATCAACTAATATTCCACAAATATTTCAAGTACAGTGTACACAGTAAGTGCTATGTTAAACAGGCTTAGCATACCTGTGACTKTTTAGTTCATTTCTGTTTTTGCAATTGGACACCGTTTAAGATTCATGTATACATTTACTGTATTTCTGAAAGTAAGCCAACCGTCAGGCATAATGACATTATTCKGGGTGTTTTTGTATTTGGAAGAACATGAAAGCTATGGGGACTAAACTACACGTGTCTATATTACAACTCTGTGCTGCCAGTCTGACTTCAGTTGCTGTTGACATGATTGGCCCCGATCCCAGGGTACTGTGTGTTGTTCTGGTCACCGGTGTAGTCTCCACTGAGCTGGTGCCTGTCCTTCAGCAGGTCTGCAAACTGCTCCTCCTGAGAACACACAGCAACAAACGGCTCCATTTAGTTTCATTTTTCAAGTCATGTTACCAGCTAAGAGAAACAAAAATTAATATACAGCCTAAACACTCGTAAYGACTCATCTTTTATCTTAATGATTGTGGTAGATATCTCCAGTCTTACCAGTACGTTCATTCGCTCAGCTGCTGCCACGGCGACGTTYAGCTTCCTCTCATCCTCCTCCCTCTCCTCCTCGATAACCCCCAGCCTATGACGCCGATTAAAAGCTGCATTTTAGTTCATGTTCAAAACCAAATAAACTCTCATTCATTTGAAAGGTTGTGAATGAAATGTTATGACATTTCGATCTGTCCCTCTTACTCCACTGTCTCACCTGAAAGTGGCGCTGGCGAGCTGTTCCTCACGGACAGCCAGAAGATTCCGCAGTTCGTTAACCTCAGCCARCAAGACTGCATTCTGATCTTGGCTTTGGACAATGACGTCCTCCAGCCGCTTGGCCATTTCCAACTCMCGCTCTGTCACCTGCTCCACCCCCAGGCGGAGCTCCGACAGCTCCTGTGCATGCTGGTTAAATCACATCACAAATCAACATCATGGTGGTCAAGTCATTTCAACATTGCAGTATTTCTTTGATGAGCTGAAGTAATCAACGCAAAAGAGGAAGGAGCCAGSGTTACTGGATGATAAATAATATGAAGATGAACCCACCCKGTCCAGTASGTTGATCTCTTCATTCTCTATCTTCCTCTCGTATGGCTCCTTGCTCTGGGACACTTTGATCCAAGGCACTGGGGCAGGAGGAGACTTTACACCGACACTCTGACACAAGAAGAGGGGATGCTTTCATGAGATTCAATCACTTCTCCCACCCATCGACTCTCAACAGAGCAACCACATGGCAATGCTCGGTTATGACGATGAACCACATGCTTCATAAGGATAACATCAACATAAAATAGACCGTTTGAATGTTGACCATTGAAACCACACGACCAGGATTTCCAAACTCACGTTCTGTGGTGATGAGATATCAAGTGGCGGGTTGGCTTCCCGCTCTGCCTCTTGGTCCTCCAGCGGCAGATTTTCAGTGCTGCTCTGTCTCCTCCGTAGCTGTTTAGGGTCTGCCAGCGGTCTGTGCGGCGCACTCTGGGTTCTGGATACTGGCTTCCTCTCTCTGGCACTCCTCCTGTCTCGATTGCCCCTCTGAAAGCTTTCTTTCCGCTGGCTGCCCTTCACATCCATAGGCAGCTGCTGCAGGGAGTTGTGCAGAGGGCTGTACTTACCCAGGTCTTTAGGGGGCACATAGGTTGGCTTGGATTGACCAATGTTGCTGTTGTGAAAAAGAAAAATCACGACAATAAAGCGAGACGTAAAGAAGATTGTGAAACTGTGTATGCACACAAGCAGGTCTACAAAAATGCTTATGCGCAATACACTTAAGTACACTCGCCAAACTCACCTGCTAACAGTAATCCGTAGAGCGTCTGGGCCCAGAGATTCTGTAATCTGGTTCAGGATTGAAGGCAGAGGGTGCAGTTTGTCTATGGTGTCCTGAGGAAGAGATATGAACAGCATGTTAGCTACCACTTAACCTTACCATGGGCGGTCTCAGCTTCGTTTTGAAGTTTTATTTGTCACATGCAAAAATACAGTGAAATGCTTAATTTGCAAGCACTACCCAACACTGCAGTATTCAATATCAAATCAAACTGTATTTGTCACATTCGCCAAATACAACCTTACCGTTAAATGCTTACTTACAAGCCCTTAGCCCTTATTGACCAACAATGCAGAGTTAAAAAAATAAGGAAATGTTTGCTACAAAAATAATAAAAATAAAAATTGAYACAATAAAATAACAATAACGTGGCTATATCCAGGGGGTACTGGTACCGAGTCAATGTGCGAGTGTACAGGTTAATTGAGGTAATGTACATGTAGGTAGGGGTAAAGTGACTATGCATAGATAATAAACTGTGTGTAGCAGCAGCATAAAAAAGGGATAAATGAAAATAGTCTGAGTAGCCATTTGATTAACTGTTTAGCAGTCTTATGGCTTGGAGGTAGAAGCTGTTATGGGGCCTTTTAGACCTAGAGTTGCCTTGCAGTAGCAGAGAGAACAGTCTATGACTTGGGTGGCTGGAGTCTCTGACTCTGCCTGCTATCGAGGTCCTGGATAGCAGGAAGCTTGGCCCCAGTGATGCACTGGGCTGTATGCTCTACCCTCTGCAAGGTGCTACAGTCAGATGCCGAGAAGTTACCATACTAAGCGGTGATGCAACCAGTCAGGATGCTCTTGATGGTGCAGCTGTAGAACTCTTTAAGGATCTGACGACCCATGCCAAGTATGTTCAGTCTCCTGAGGGGGAATAGGAGTTGCCCTCTTCACAACTGTCTTTGTGTGTTTGGACCATGATAGGTTGTTAGTGATGTAGACTCCAAGGAACTTAAAGCTCAGAACCCGCTCCACTACAGCCCCATGTGAATGAGGGCGTTCTTGGCCCTCCTTTTCCTGTAGTCCACGATCAGCCCCTTTGTCTTGATCACGTTGAGGGAGAGGTTGTTGTCCTGGCACMACACAGCCAGGTCGGTCTCTAACCTCCTCCCTATAGGCTGTCTCAACCTGGCACTAACCAGAATAGAAAGAGGAGTGGGAGGCCCCGGTGCACAACTGAGCAAGAGGACAAGTACATTAGAGTGTCTAGTTTGAGAAACAGGTGCCTCACAAGTCCTCAACTGGAAGCTTCATTAAATAGTACCCGCAAAACACCGGTCTCAACGTCAACAGTGAATAGGCGACTCCGTGGTGCTGGCCTTCTAGGCAGAGTTGCAAAGAAAAAGCTATATCTCAGACTGTCCAATAAAAATAAAAGATTAAGATGGGAAAAAGAACACAGACACTGGACAGAGGAACTGCCTAGAAGGCCAGCATCCCAGAGTAGCCTCTTCACTGTTGACGTTGAGACCGGTGTTTTGCGGGTACTATTTAATGAAGCTTCCAGTTGAGGACTTGTGAGGCACCTGTTTCTCAAACTAGACACTCTAATGTACTTGTCCTCTTGCTCAGTTGTGCACCGGGGCCTCCCACTCCGCTTTCTATTCTGGTTAGAGCCAGTTTGCCGCTGTTCTGTGAATGGCGTAGTACCTGTCTCTTATACACATCTAGATGTGTATAAGAGACAGGCCTGTAATCGAACCCACAAATGCTGATGCTCCAGATACTCAACTAGTCTAAAGAAGGCCAGTTTTAGACAATAGTCATTTACAACATCAACAATGTTGACACTGTATTTCCTGTCTCTTATACACATCTAGATGTGTATAAGAGACAGGTTTTATGCGATCTTCAGTTTCTTGGCAATTTCTCGCATGGAATAGCCTTCATTTCTCAGAACAAGAATATACCATTTTGAGCCTGTAATCGAACCCACAAATGCTGATGCTCCAGATACTCAACTAGTCTAAAGAAGGCCAGTTTTAGACAATAGTCATTTACAACATCAACAATGTTGACACTGTATTTCTGATCAATTTGATGTTATTTTAATGGACAAAAATGTGCTTTTCTTTCAAAAACAAGGACATTTTTAGAGACCCCAAACTTTTGAACGATAGTGTACATGTAAACAGGGCTGAAAAGTGACAGGTAGCAAGAATATGGAAATACAGGAATGTCATAGCATAATCCTTGCCTTTGATTCAGTTGATTTATGCCTACCTGCTTCATTGGGGAAACTATGTCGACCAGCAGGCTGTGTAGGACAGCCAGACGCAGAGGCAAGTCAACATAGCCATCGAAGGATGTCATTGGGATCTCTATGTCTGGGCTGGACACTGTCTGAAGGAAGCACCTCATCCTCTCCCAGTGCTGCTGCAGGAAGTCATTCATGAACAGCATGTACTCCTCCTTCTCCCCAAACCTGTTAATGGAAGAGGATGGGGAATGGGTTAGTGTTGAAGGAGGGAACGTCTGGTTTGGGAATATGGAGAGAAGATGTTTATTCTTGACTTGGACCACATAGTTTGAAGAATTGAATGAGTGTCAAGTATATTATTTCCATCATTTTGTCAGATGTTTTGGGGGTATATTATGGAATGTGTCTAGTAGCTTATGTCTAATGTTGGTATCCATGGCTACGTAGATGAAGTACGATGGGGTGCAGACAGAGGTGAAGCCCCGTGCACTCACAGGGTAAAGTTGGCCAGGTTCTGGATGACCTTGGCGGTGAAGGTGAGGGTGCGCAGGGTGGCCGGCTCTGGRTAGGGCTGTGTCAGACCAAACAGGGAGGGGCTGAGGATGGCGGGACACAGAAAACGGAGRAATAGCGAGGCAGAGATGAGGCGCTGGCCGATTTCAGGTCGTTCCTGCTCCTCGCACAGCTTCACCCAGCTGGAGAAGATCCTGTTAAGCTCTTCAGGGAAAGACCTGCGAGGTAAACGGTGGCGAGAGCGGTCAGTTACAGCCTTGGATTTCCTGTGAATGAATATGAATCAGCACTCATTTGATAGCATTCTTCTGGCTAAGACTGCTCTCCCCATTTTCTATCTTTATATATTGTTTCCCATTAGGTCTCTTTGTCCCTCACCCGTGCATCTCAGTGATTTTCTGCACTGCCTCCTCACAGCTCTCCTTCAGGTGCCGCTGGTTGTTTGACAGCTCAGAGGCGGGGCATTTGAGAGGGTCCACTTCACAGCTCTCTACTGAGGCATACAGTCGAGTGATGAAGTCCCCTGTRAGAAGAGCAATGGCACAGTTTTGCATGACAACACTTTTCTAAAAGGAAGGTCTAAGAAAGTGTTAAAACAGATCCACTGTTACCCAGGGGGGGGGGAAATGGTATTTCCAAAAGCTTAAAAGCTGATCTCAACCACAGATATTCCTTACCCAGGGTGTCGATGAGGTACTTCTGSCCCACCAGCTTCATGTACTCATCAATGGCCTTGGTGGCCAGCGTGTTCTCCCTGAAGATCAATGCCTCTTTCTCCCCAAGGCGTTCCACCTCTTCACTACCCAACTCGATAAGGAACTCCTGGAACAAAAACACACAGAATAAGCACTTTTAGCAAGTTATGAYTAGCTGACTATTGTAAAGGTCTMGTTTAAATGCTTATCATGAAGCAGCGGTCACCCCTTTGTTTTCTTACCTTGGCCTTGCCAATGCTTTGCAAGACGTGGACCAGTGCCCCGGCCAGTTCCTCCTTCTCCCTGACAGACAGCAGTGGCTGCAGGTTCCTACACATGCCCACATAGTCTACTGTCACAAACTCTGCAAACTCCTTATACCTCTCGATGGGCAGCACCTGCAGGTTCTGAAAGCGSGCCTTGACACGGAGCGACGCTTGGGGCCCCAGTTGCTCCTTCGTCCCGCCGGCACCAGACGCCTTGTAAGGAATGATCGGGTGCCATTTCTCCTGGAAGGCCCTTCCACGGATGTCGGCCAGGGATATGGCCACACTGCCAAGGGGATGCAGGGTGGACTCGTCCCGGGAGTGACGCTTCTTCTTGGGTTCCTCGTCGCGGAAGAGGTGYAGGGTGATCTGGGAGACCGACGGCAAGTTGTCCAGCTCAAAAAACTCTCCCCAGAACAGCTGGCAGCCTCCGACCACACCRCCGCTGCCCCCGAGCACCCCACCAGAGGATCCATCACCAACCAAGCTGGAGTGATGGGAAGACTTGCCCACGGCTCGGCTGCTGGTGCGGGCAAACAGGGTGCCGTCCAGGTGCAGCTCGCAGTAGTATCGCCTCTTGGGGAGCAAGTCCTTGGCCTCGTTYACCCACAGACTGAGGGAGTTCTCTGTCCGCTCACAGTTGTCCTAACGGAGACAGAACATGTTAGAACGTCAATCAGTGAGTATCAAATATGGATTCCTATGATATCATGGCAATATGGCATACATTGAAGGATACGTTTACTTTTGTACAACATTAAAAAAATATATATATAATATTCCATTTTGTTGTGACTCCAGTGGTTCCTCTCCATTCTGTAAGTAACTGCCAAAATAAAAACACTTATAAGGAATACAAAGTACTGTATATTGAGGGCATGGGGGTGCTTCCACATAGGAAGTTCCAGACACTTGTAGAATCTATGCCAAGGCGCATTGAARCTGTTCTGGCGGCTTGTGGTGGCAGTTAYCTGTAGAAGCAGGCTACATGAAGAATGGAACAGCTGGATAGGGGAGACCGCTTGAGTCACACAAAAGGGAATATAACGTTGCGGATCAACTTTGGAGTGGCATAATTTCCTGTGTACACATTTAAAGACCTGCATCACTACCCTGAGATATTTGCTGTTTCTAAAAAGGACATATTTGGGTGTTTTTGGAGCCTTTGTTTGTTTTTTCGCGCCCCCATAACATACAACAAGGATGAGGAAATGATTTGCTGTTTGGGATAAGTTTCACAAAAACAAGTGAAATAACATGCCATTTACATTTTTTTTTAAAGTGATTTGGTTGTAAAAAAATAACTTGTCCTTTTAATTGGTATGGAAGATGAATGTTTTTAAATAGTTTCTTTACCTTATTGGGCTGAGCAGCCCGTCTCAGGTCCTCTATCCAGCGGTCTCGCTCAGCAGCGGAGGTGCACCCAAAACAGTGGTTGTTCTCTGAGTTTATCACCTAGGACGTCAATATGAAGGTGGGAAATGCCATCAGTCAATACATGACARGACAGAGTGAGGCAAAGATGTTATTGGGCAGTATTTAACATGAACCTGGTCAAATCACTTTAAGACATGGGACGAGTATAGAAGTTACAGGTCAAAGGTCAGCCCTACCTCAAAACAGTACTTCTCCCCCAGGATGGAGCTGTGTACAGGCCTGATGACCGTACTGGTGTCTGCACTCAGATCCAGGTTTCCTGCAGCGCTGACTGGGATGGACACGGACTCCCGTGAGCCATGGAGCCTGCTGAACACAGGGAGGAGGAGACGAGAGGAGTCAAGGAGGAACAGCCTGCCTTACACACCAAGAGCACTATGAGACTGACCGCATACCTGCTCCCTTTGTTCAACCCAATGGTGTTTAACTGGGTATTGCTCTTTCGCATGGCCCCACCATAGAAACGCCGCTTGATCAGCCCCTAGAGACAGAGGGCAGGAAGAAGACAATTAAAGAGGGGGGAGGGAGAGATGGCTAGATGAAGTTCAATTCATCCCCAGGGGCATACTGATTAGCAGGCCCTGAATCATACAGAATCGTCAGGAAATCCAGAGCTGTCATGAATCATGTAATAACAGTGTTTTGTCTGTGGAGTAWGCAGTGCTCACCCTCACTCCTCCATCTTGGCCCTTCGGTCTGGGGCCTCCTGTGGGGGCCATGTGGTCGGGGCTGCATTCTGCAGGTCCAAGAGATACACACAGTTAGCATGTAAACACAGTTTTGGCTTGACATGATCCCTCCCTCAGAAAAAATGGCAACCTTTATCAGAGCGTCTCAGGCGTAAAGTGGGCATTGTGGGTTGTTATTGTTGCGCCATATAAATATACTGTATATCTTGTTACATATCACTCACGTCTTACATATGTACGTGTGTACATTTTCCTGTTTATTTGGAAACCATTGGGGAGAGACAACCAGTGATTGATCTAATCTCCCCGAACTAAATTGCGGTCCTCTGAAACCACCAGGGGAAGTGTAGTCATTTCCCCCTTTCTGCATTTCCTCTGAAGACCGAACAAATAACTGCTCAAATAGATGAGGCTGCAAGGCTGAAGATTACTCCGACTGAGTTTGACTAACTAATCTAGAACAGTACACGTACTGTATATCTGAAGGTCAATACGCCGGCTTTGAAATGTTATTGATCACCACTTTTAGCTTAAGTCTCTCCGACAGTTAGAAATGTCTAAAGGTAAGAAGGTTGAGGGATGATTAGGCTCGGTGTCAAAATGAGTCAACCTTTGATACGTGTTCAGACAGTCACACCGGATGTTACTTTTATCTCGTGGCCTAGACAGGGCAGGAGCCTTGCAAGTGCAGCCTTCCTTTCAGACATTGATTCACTTGGTTTAGAGACTACTAAAACCCCGAGTACCACTGCAGAGCAGGAAAATCAGCCGTGGTGTCACACCATGTCAATAAAACAACCATTGAAACGCTTTTTTGGGCTAAAATAATAAAYGTACCTATGGCAGTAACTAAAGCCRTCACACAGTACATCACTTTTCTTCAGAGTGTTCGTTAAAAATTCACCTTTTTGATATTCTCCTTTCATAGACATAATCAAGTAAAAGATTYGTATGAATCAATAGCAATTGTGAMCGTACAGATGAACTTACACAATTCTTGGAATCTAATCCTTTGCTTACCCAATGCGCCTCCACATGCAATCCAGCGTCTAAATCCCATCATTGAGAGAGCGAGAGAGAGATCTGTCGGACCCGCTTCTCCTAATCACACGTAAGAAGTGAACACTGTTTCACCTCTCATGGTTCTCCTCTCTTCACCAAAATGGGCCTTGCCAATGTAGGCATCACATAGAACTAATCAATATCTAATATTCTATAGCCGGACTAAGTCCACAAGCTAATACTAATAAAAGTAACATGAATGAGAGAAGCCACGCTAYAAACACTGCTTCTTCTCAACCAGCCCTGACTGGTCTTCTGGAACACACAGATGCGATGGTATCTACCCCCGAAATTTTGAGGAAACAATTTGAAAGCCACTCGCAAGCATAATCACGTCAGCTATTTCCTCTGTGCCTGCTCTACCGTTACTCTGCTAGACTCTCTAGTGGTTGTGATGCTGCCGATTGGATGTTCTCCTTGCAAAGCCATCCCTGACTCAGTCTTGCTCTGTCTGTATTTCTAAGGATCAGMCATTTTGATGAGAAAGTGGACTTCACTGTTGTGTCTCCTTTGTGTCTCTGATGATGACKTTAGGAAAGCTATTAGAGAAAGCAAGGTATTGATCACAGTTCCAGGAACCCCATTCACGTGAAACACTCCTCTTGTCTAAAGCCATGTGGCAGTATTGGCGTACTAACCCATGTTGACATCTGCCAGGTTCTGCATGCTGAGGTTTGACAGGCAGCTGCTGACTCGGTTCCGGGTCCACATCACTGGCTGAGAGAGGGAGTAGAAGAGATGCACACTCACATAGTAACCTAGAGAGAACCCATGACTGTCAACTTCAYACAGTCAAGTGTGAGTTTCCATTGAGAGTGCAGTGCTCCCAGTAATAGTACTAACTGTTAAGTGCGATGCTTCAAGGTTGTGTTGACTCYATGTTGTTTAATGGAAGTGCATTGCTAAGTGGTGGAATGTTCAGTGTTGGTGATGTGAGCGGTCTGTGTCGTGTACCTCTTCCTCCGGGGTGATGAGGATCTGTCCGTCCTCCAGGACACAGTTGTTGATGTCCCAAACGGGGACGTCCTGGGGAGGGGCCCATGACAGCCTGGCTAGCTCTTGGGACGCAGCTGCAGGCCCGCTCCCACCCGCATCTATACACACAAACACACACACCRTGACAACAGCACAGTAGATCAGTACAGAATGGGATGGACCAAATCACYCCAATAGTYGCTTGAAATCCTGGCCTTTAAATTGGAACTGTCTGTGTGACACAACTAACTACAGTTGCGTGACATGGTCYACAATAGATGCCACTAATTTGACTCATTTTGATGACCYTAGTCATGCCTCTGATTGGACAGTTATTTTAACAATACTCTATTTCTGTGTCTGACATTGGCACAAATGGMGCTCTCTGAGTTTTCCTGATTACAATATAATCTAAGGAAACCAGCAATGGTCGTTCTGGGGGATAATKGAGTGCACACGCTGGGGCTTGGATGTTTTTCATTCTGACTAATTATGGCATGATGTCGTTATCTGACACAGTGCACATGGCCACTCCCATTTCTAGTTTGTTTTGATGCTATCTTCTCCGCCCCTCCTCGCTCTCCATCTATGATGAACCACAACTCTCACACATCCTGTGTCAGTTTGTTTTCTATGCTAAGTATGGCTGTATTAACTTCTCCTAAATCATATCACATTCTGTACGTTTTTTTTATCCATATCTGTACCTTCAGGTGTATTCTAGTCTCCTACGTGAATAGACCGACTGAGAAGTCCACTCAAAATGGTCTCTGACTGTATGGTTGATTATAATGCTTTTGGTTTTATGCAAACTCACTTCTTTAACGTGTAAAATGCTTACTAACCATGTCTACCTTCATCATGGGTTCTTAGACACACACTAAATGCCATGTATACAACACCAGATGTCATCATTTCACTGAAGTAAAATGACTGAAAATCTAAACTAGACTAAAATGGAGAGACTAACTAAACTATACAAATTCAAACCTAGAATTTAAAACTGTGCTCAAAATGGTTCACATACAGTGATGTCGGACGTCTTAAAAACCAGAAGAAAGAGCATGGTAYTGTCATGTGTGGYGCTAGGTGTG
This sequence comes from Salvelinus sp. IW2-2015, assembly GCF_002910315.2. Taxonomy (NCBI): domain Eukaryota; kingdom Metazoa; phylum Chordata; class Actinopteri; order Salmoniformes; family Salmonidae; genus Salvelinus; species Salvelinus sp. IW2-2015. Next base: position 5,432,718 of record NC_036838.1, on the reverse strand, counting down.
YATTCAGATAACAAGGCAATCCRCTTATGGTGTGCATTCTGCRCCTTCACCTTGTAGRAGGGTYGRGGTGCTGTTTCTGCTCAGCAGCCGGGGCCTCTTGAGCTTCTGCGAGACGGTGCGTATGTACTTCCTGAACAGTGCCCCTCCGCCCCCTTTCTGTGGCGTGTCCGTGGGGGATGGTTCCGATTCATCTGCGCTTGCCCCCAGTCCTGACGTTGCCTGGGCTGAAGGGGACAGGGTAGTGAACAGCGACCCTGGAGGCTCAGACTGGGCCCTTCTGAAGGGGTTCTTCCTGCAGGCAGGGTTCTTCTCCAGCTTGGGGGTCTCCCCTCCTCGTCCAGCGGTTGAGGCTCTGTCCCCGGGATCCTCGCTCATGGCTTTCCGCCAGTTCTGCATCTTATTACTCCATTTGGTGGTGGAGGTCTTCTCCATCTTCTCTATTGTTGTTGATGGTGTCTCTCCACCCTCTCCTCTCGTCCCGTCGAGGGTTGCTGCCTTGGCTCCAGTGTGCCACTTGTAGGTGTTGAGAGGGTCGACGTCCTCAGGAGGAGTGGCGTCTTGAGGATGCTCAGCAGGTGTCTCCTTCTCCTCCTCTGTGGGGCCCGTCTCCTCTGCAATCTGTTTATCTTCTGGCTCAGATTCAGCCTCCTGGTTTGTGTCCATTTTCATCTTGGTATTTGTGGCTATCTTTTTTTTTTTGCTTTCCTCTCACTGTTTTCAAGAATGGAATAAATTGTCCTTACCTCCCTATKTAAGGTCTCMWMAWRWWRTMAYYWMKKAKGAYKAMTAATMWKSWSRWSAYTTRYTTKYTTTCTTGATTCTTTTTTTATTTCTGTGTTCCAAAATGTCATCCGGCAACATCTGTCTGACTGCTTCGTGTGAAGCTCCTTTGCTGTGAGTCTTCACGCCCTCAACCTCCCACACTCAACGGTTGCTTCCTTTCAGAGTGTCACTCACTTTTYTTCTTCATGTATTTTAGTATTCTGACTGGTCTCTCTGCTCTCTCACCTCTCTCCTTCTTTCCCTTGCCATCCGTATCCAAGAGTTCTCTTTTTACTTTACCTCAAATCCTCCCACCCCTTTTGTAATGTTCTTAACGCCTTACTGGCCCTTGTCTTSAACAGACTATTGTTAAATTCCTCCGCTGCTAGGAAGACATCTCCTCATTAAAATCCTCAGGACCTCTTCACGTGTATGGTTTAGGTAACTAAAACTGAGGTTTAGTCTGTGTCGTTGTCCTCCACCTCACAGGAAGTGTGTCAGTTCACCCAATCAATGTGAAAGCGCCAGAGAGGAACAGAGAGAGTTTTCAAAATGTTCTACCCACTTGCCTACTCTTTCTTTGTATATGAAATGTAAATACATGCTTGGTTCTGATTTGTTCATTTAGCCTAGATATGAATTGTTTGCATCTSTATCTTCCTTTACACAGACGGCTCTTATTTCTTCACACCTTTCTCTCTTTTTAAAAATGTAAAACACTGATTGAGACATCTGATCTGATGCTATGATAATAATGGGAAGCTGAGACATCCATTTCACAACTCTGTCTAGAGGCCTGTCCCATTCACCAGTTCTGTCAACTATTCGGATCAAACCTGAAATTGATACATTAACGACAGCAATATGTAGAATATTTATTGAATGACATTTAATAGAACATCATCACCATCTGTGGGTCGTCTGACACAGATACATGTGGTTGTTTGTGTTCAGCGGCTGTTGGGCTCAGTTTCCTGTCTAAACCAGCAGCACTTCCTGCCAGCCATACAGGTTCGATAGTTTCTAAACCACTTCCTGTGTTGATGCTGCACAGTTTGACACATGCACCTGTTAAATACTTCAATCTCACACACTGGTCAATGTGTGTTTCATGAGATTGTGACTGTTGAGTTTGAATGACCGGGCCAGCCAAGAATTCTGGATCCAACACCATTGGATGAGGGTTTCCACAATTCAGTTTCTCTCTGATCATGCCAGACCAGAGAACCAAAATTTTCAAAGTACCCTCCTTTTGAGTTGTGGATTCTCTTTTGAAATGTCTCTTATGCAACCTTAAACTCTGACTTAGTTGAAGACCATACTAGCAACTTTCAATAGCTTTTTGTCAAAGCCCCAGCCACTATCAACCATCATTATCTAAACCTTTACTCAGAAACACTGGGAGGGCACTATATACACCAATATAAAACTGAACTGTCATCAGGAGATACAATTGAACATACTGTAAGATCTATTTTTAGTCCCTGTGTTGGTTGCCTGTAGTTTATAGTTATTTTGAAAGCACTACGTCGGCCCTGCACCTGAATTACATGTCTGACATGCTTTTAAGAACTGCTATGTGCCCGGTCGGGTCCCTTCAGAATCTCTGGGCACGGGTCTTTTTAGTTTGTTCCAAAGGTGGAAACCAAAAGAACGTTTGGTGAGGCTTGCTTCAGCCACTATGCGTCAAGCCACTAAATTAGCCCACAGGTATGACCATTCAACCACAAACTACATTAATATTGCAACTGTTGTCTCAAATGATTTCATACATATTTACTAATGTGTAATGCAGTAATACTGTGACTAATGCATACTTAAGTAATTTTGTTCAAACAGCTTAATTAGTCTGGATAATTTAATTAGTAAGTTGTTCTTTAAAGCATTCTTCTTTACTATAGTGAGTTTATGAAAAACACTCAATGAAAACAGTTTTTTTGTTTGTGTTCAGATCCCTTTATTTTTATTATTACCAAATAGGCAGTTGGAAGGAAAGGGGGAGATGGTTTGGAGAAATCAGTCGCCGAGGGCAAAGTGTGGCCCGGAGTTGTGTGTGCTTGAGTCACTCCTCTTTGGGGAGGCTGTTGGTGCATGTGAAGAACTTCCACACACGTCGGAAGAATCGTAGAACGCCATTTTTCTTCTGCTTCTTTGTGTCACTGCGCACCACTTCCGCTGCGTTCGACACCTCGGGCAATCCGCTGCACGCCTCAGGAAGGCTCTCGTTGGATGCAAAATAGGACTGAACAGACAATGCAGAGCAGTGMRAGAGTAAGAACAACACATATGTCCTTKAGCTGTTTCACAMAACATACCACAGACATCCAAAGTCAAAGATTATAGTAGCTCATTTATAATAYTGTCCAGTTTCAGACAACCCTGATGCACCCCACTTAGAAAGACAGTTGACCTTTCATTCACGAAACAGGCTTCTTGTTCCTTACCTTTGGGAGTCTTGCAATCATATCATTGAAGTCTTTGGTCAGCTGATCTTCCCAGCCCTCCTTCAGCCACCCTTTGGATCTCACCACCTTATTGACGACATTTCCAGTGTCCCGAAGGTCGTCAGCAGCCTCTGTCTTTGTATCACTGGACACCTCTTCCACTGCGTTTGACACCTCAGGGACTCCAATGCACACCACTGGCTCTCCACTGCAACCCCCAGGCCCCCTGTTGCTCACCCCAGGCACTCCACTGCACACCTCAGGACCTCCGCTGCACACCTCAAGACCGCTGCACAGCTCAGCCTCTCCATTGCACACCTCAGGATGGCTGCACAGCTCAGCCTCTCCATTGCACACCTCAGGATGGCTCTCGGTGCATAGCTGCACCACCTTACTCAGGACATTTCCAGTGTCCAGAAGGTCTTCAGCAGCCTCTGTCGTCTTTGTGTCACCGGACACCTCTCCCACTGCATTTGACACCTCAGGCACTCCACTGCACACCTTTGGACCTCTACTGCAGACCCGTGGACCTCTGCTGCTCACCTCAGGACCTCTGCTACTCACCTCAGGCACTCCACTGCACACCTCAGGACCTCTGCTACACATCTCAGGAAGGCTCTCAGTGGATCTGAAATAGGACTAAGCAGACAATGCAGAGCAATGAAAGAGTAAGAACAAAACAGATATCTGTCCTGTTTCACAAAACATACCACAGACATCCAAAGTCAAAGATTATAGCAGCTTATTTGTATTATTGTCCTGTTTGAGACATCTCTGATACACCCAACTTGCAAAGACACTTGACCTTTCATTTACGAAACAGGCTTCTTGTTCCTTACCTTTGGGAGTCTTGCAATCATATCATTGAAGTCTTTGG
>NC_036838.1:5419951-5423382 GCF_002910315.2 Salvelinus sp. IW2-2015 | reverse complement strand
CTGCCTCAAAAATGACGACCGCTGTGCGCATAAAGGAAACGTGTCACCATAGAAAATAGAATCTATATTAGAATTCCATGCTCGTCACAATGTCCAATAACATACATTTAATTCCTAATTCTATGTTATTACTCAGAGGTTAATTATTCACAATCACAACCAACCTACAGTAAATCGATAGGCAAACGCGAATCTTCATTCAAGTCAATCAAAAATCGTATATTTTTTCCTGTTCTCAGTAAGTAAGTAGGTCTTCCATAAATGAGAAGACGATATGTACGCATTCGACATTTTCGAAAAACACGTTACTTGAATCATATCGAATCTGTTAGATTACAACCAATTTACCATCATCTAAGAGGACTGCTTCCTTATCATAATTAAGTCTCATATAATCTCATACTGCACTTTCATGCTTTATATTGCATGTTGTTGTTCTATGTAAGTATAATGAATATTTTTTCCCATCTTAGACAACTGCTATTCACCGGTTGGCTGAAGCATTTATTTGCAAAGACAGATGTCTGAACCACTGCGTGAGATCATCTGTCTCTCTCAATGCTATGGTGCAATGGTCAAGTTTGGGGGCAGTAATCACCTCGCTTTTTTCTGCAAGCTTTGTGGTTCACCTATAATATCAAATAAGATCTTCAGAGCTGCAATTAATCAATTGACTTAGTTGGATCATGAAAAAAAAGGTAATTTTGAGCATAACATTTAAGCATTTATGTCTCTCTAAGAACAGGTAGGCAGTTAGGAATTGACGGCAATTTATTTATCCTGTTGTATCATTTGCCCTGGCCAATCCTATTTCTTCCTAATGAATACAGATTCTGTAACATTTTTACGCGATGTCACTGGAAAAAAACGTCAATTATGATGGTTTATTGGCATTGGCAATTCGCATACAAAAGGGTTAGAGAAATATATAAAACATGCAATAMAATATTAAAATGTGTTGGTTTAAAAATCGCTTCAGAATTGAAGACAACAGGCTAGTTAAAGTAGGCTATATGAAATGAATTACAAAATCAATCAATACGATTTACAGTATGCTTAGGTATCAAGTGGTTAGTGGTGGAAATGTAACATTATACTGTACTTTTAATACATTGAAAGTGTATAAAAATAGCAAAATCAGTGTTGATTGAACAAATATGCCATGATTGTTAATCCATGCTGATAAAGCAAATAAATATGACAAAATTGTACAAAATACAAAATGAATAAGAATATTCGAAATAATGTTCAATGCTTTGAGTTTACAATCATTTGATTGAAATCGAGGATAATTTGTTTGTGTGTTTAACTCTGCCTGTTAACACGCTGGATGATTCAGAATCCATTGAAGAGTTTGAACGATTCATTGCCGAGAGATACTTACGAACTCAAAGAAACATGTCACTGGTTTCGGAGGATTCAAGCATTGTTAAGGACAACCAACCCAGTCAAAAAAACTAACCAAAATCATGTTGGCCAATAGGTATCAACGATGGAACCAAACCATCCCCTAGTAAGAGGGCGCGAGTGGGGAGAGGTTTACTAATATGGATGTTGACTTGTTAAAATCCATCAATGAAAGGCTTGCCAAACTTGATATCTTGGATATATTACGAGAGGACATGAATGTATTATGTGCTAGTCTAGAATTCATTCAACGTCAGATTGATGATCTAAGGAAAGAGAACACGGCGCTGAAAGGTACTGTAGACTCTATTCATGGCAAGGTGGAGGTGGTGCAAAGGGAGAACAAACATCTTAAAGAAACCTTGCTTGGTGTACAGTGTCGATCAATGCGGGACAATCTAATATTTTCAGGGATACCGGAGAATGAGGACATAGTCCGAGACTTTATGTCAACTCAACTAAAACTGCCCACTGATGTTGTGCGTAATGTCACTTTCTCCAGAGTCCATAGAATAGGTAAGGCCTCTGGAAATAGGCCACGGGCTATTTTTGCATGTTTTGACAAATTTAAGCAAAAGGAAATGACGAAGAACATCGGCAGAGAACTCAGAAACACTGATTTTGGAATGAATGATCACTTTCCCACCGAGATCAATGAAAGGAGAAAAAAAAAATCCCATGACCGAAACGCATTTAGATGCGTCTGTAAATGATGGGCAAATGAACATTCATGGATATAGTCTACTAAGAAGGGATAGGAATAGGAATGGTGGGGGTGTAGCACTGTACTATATCAGCAATCAGCATACATTTTAGCAGGCAGGGCATGACCTTAACTGTATGTCACAGTAGACACGCCACTATGGGCATCTCCTCACCAGGCAGCCACTATTGGTGGGGATGGCTGGGTATCAGACCCTCCGCTGCCCTCTAAGGTGTCCCTATTTGGAGACTTACCTGTACTGGGTTGACCAGCGCCAACAGGATAGCAACAGAGATCGCTTATTTATCTTGCGGTGATTTCTAATATAAATGGGAAAGGACTCCACCACATAATTCGAATAGAACCAACAATTGCCATGAGCTATGCCTCGAGCACACTGTGGTTCTGAAAACAACATGGTCTAAGCATTACTTCAATTAGTTGGGTCCATCCGTTCAGACCACATGCATTGACCTGCACCTCTTTCTGCTAATATACCATTGCAATGCTCTAAAAGCAGAAGCAACTGCCAGTGGGCTGGACAGACCATAATATTCATCATAACCCATGGCAAAACACTAAGGTTTCCAAAGAACTGAACGGCATGCAACTAAATTCACGCCCTACAGAATGTCTTTATTGATTTGCCCTCACTAGGTAAGGACCATCATGCCCCTGTAAGAAAGAGTTACAGTTGCCGGTGCTCGTCCATCTCCAGCGAGTGGATTGATGACTGCGGTAGGCTTTTTCTCAAAGAAATCATGCGCCAAAGTCTTAGGCACGCCAAGTCTAAAATAGAAATTTGACCATGAACAGAATACCTAGAAACATTTACCGTAATTATGCAAAGAAACTATGCCAAAGCAAAAAAAGTTATCTTTACAACAATCTTTAATGATTTCTAAAAAATGCATTCTAAAAAAGCGTATGACAAAAAGTTAAGGGGCCTTACTTGGTACCTACATCTATCTCATCATGCCCCATCTAGTGTGGAGGATTGAAGGGAAAATAATAAGAACCAACCCACGTTTGATATTGCCAATCATTTTACAGATTTTTTTACAAAGAAAATTATTTACTGGAGCAACAATGTAAACATACATTCTTCCAAACAAGCTATTGTCAAACAATGGATTGATGATCATAATATGCCAGCAACACAGACCTGCTCTTTTAGTCTTGCAAAACGGAAAAGAGATGTCAGTACGAAGGAGGTGTTAACCTATTTGAAGTCCAATACCCTACGCGCTAATCTACAGAATTATCGGTCTTTATTGCGACAATTTTTTGCTCGCTGTGCTGCTCCCCAGAAATTGCAGTT
>NC_036838.1:5317260-5416654 GCF_002910315.2 Salvelinus sp. IW2-2015 | reverse complement strand
GGATTTCCCTGGGAGTGCATTCTGATGAAGATCATCAAAGGTAAAGTGAATATTTATAATGCTATTTCTGACTTCTGTTGACTCCAACAATGGGCGGATATATGTTGGCTTGATTTGTTGTCTGAGCGCCGTACTCGATTATTGCATGGTTTGCTTTTTCGTAATTAACTTAGCATACCAGAAACCTTCAATATTGAGGCAGACCACGGGTTTGGTCAAGATGTTTACCCAGATCAGACAGGACAGAGAAGGGATTAGCTCAGTTTCAAGTGGTGTTTATTTAAATAATAGATCAAAAAGAAAAGGTCTCCCCCATGAGACCCTCTCCGGGATGCCCGTCTTCGGGTTCCTGGTCTGGCTGTAACAAAACTGAACTCGTCTTGTTACTCTGCAAACGTCAAATATAACACGGGAGTCCTTTCTTCCCCCTCCCTTCCTGTATACTGCCCTTCTGGCAGCTTTATGGGCCTCGCACAGCTGGTGAGCAATCCGCCCTTGATTACCCGCTCCCAATCAGCCCCCAATTAGTCCTGGCTGGAGAGCCCGTCGAGACCTGGCACGTCCACAGATGGAGCCATCGCTTCGTGATGTATACTCCATCTGTTACCAGGCCTCGAGGAGTCTCCCTTGGTGGTTGACTTGCTGTACGCCACAATATATACATTTAAACATTATTTTAAACCCTTTAAATATAATACATAGAAATGTTGTGGGACTATAGAGATGAAATCAATATTTTTTTGATTGAGTATTTATTGGGTCATTATGTTAGTATATTATGTATGTTTGTATTATATGTGAAAATGTGTTTGTATTATAAATTGTATTTTAATGTTTAAGGACTCTTGGAAATGGGGACTAAAAGAGATCCAAACAAAATAAAATCAAATAATTTTAATTTACACACCTGTTAAACATTTCACTCTCACAACCTGGTCAATATGTGTTTCATGAATTGGACAGATAGCCAAGATGTTTAAATCATTAGCAAACTCTTTTTTTAAAGTATTCCAATAGGCCCACTGTCTCCCTACGCCACTAAAACTGATGTTATTTTTGTGTTAACGGCGATGTTTACAGTCATTTAATTGTAATTCACGTTTTAATAATTAACAAATTAAATTTTGATATAGGCTAAGAGTTATAAGTTCATATAAAGAAACCAGTCAATTTAAATAAATAAATTAGGCCTAATCTATGGATTTCACATGACTGGGCATAGGCCCACCCACTGGGGGCCAGGCCCAGCCAATCAGAATTAGTTTTTCCCACAAAGGGGCTTTATCAAAGGCTGTCCTGGTGGCTGGTCCAGACGATCCACAGGTGAAGAAGTCAGATGTGGAGGTCCTGGGCTGGCGTGGTTACACGTGGTCTGCGTTTGTGAGGCCGATTGGACGTACTGCCAAATTCTCTAAAACGACTTGGAGGTGGCTTATGGTAGATCATTTACATTCAATTATCTGGCAACAGCTCTAGTGGACATTCCTGCAGTCAGCATGCCAATTACACACTCCCTCAACTTGAGACATCTGAGGTATTTTGTTGTGTGACAAATTGCACATTTAAGAGTGGCTCTTTATTGTCCCCAGGACAAGGTGCACAGTGTAATGATCATGCTGTTTAATCAGCTTCTTGAAATGCCACACCTGTCAGTGGGATTAGATTATCTGGCAAAGAGAAAATGCCTCACTAAAGGAATGTAAATACATTTCAGCACAAAATTGGAGAGAAATAATGCTTTTTGTGCGTATGGAAAATGTCTGGGATCTTTAATTTCAGCTCATGAAACATGGGACCAACTTTACATGTTGCTCTAATATTTTTGTTCAGTACACTGTACATGTCTCTCTGTTGTGTTACAATACTGTAATGTGAAGCAGTGACACCATAAGGGTGAGTGTTATACGCTGTTATAACTCTAAAAACACATATTATCATGGACATAACAAATTGATACCCCCATACAAACCAATGAGACATTTTGACAAAACTGGTTTTATTCCACACTGCTTTTTACATGCTTGTCTTCTTCATTGGTCRTTTTTRKATGAGCTGGTTTCCTGTAAAAGGTTGCTGTKATSAGTGATCAAGATGACACCGGATCAAAACCTGTCAGCAGCATCAATATCAACAGTGCCCAAACAGCTTTATGTTGGTGTTTATCACTKATGTCTAATGTAGGAAAAAGGGCACAATTGTATTATGACTGAATAGTGTTTTATTTMACAGTAGAGTAGCCAAAAATACTGAACAGTCTCTCACCTTAAAGTGCTCCCAGCCCCTGATCTCTGAGTAGAGTGCGTCTCCTGGACAGGAGGTGTCCACCAGCTGCCGGTGCCCGTGGAGGGTGAAGTTGGCCTGCAGGCGCCCGGCATCCACTGCACACTTGGCCAGGTGTTGGCGCACCAGATCCAGGGCATGGCGTGAGGGCAGAGAGGAGGAGTAGTTGRCAATGAAGGCCACYCCGTAKCCATAAGAGTTCTGCCCCCTGGTGTGGGTGCCAAGGTGATGCCAGRCGCGCCCCTCGTAGATGTACCCGTCAGAACCCACCACAAAGCTGAGGGGAACATACATTTAGGAGTTGGAGTGATAAAACAAATTGCATTATCTCACAACCCTGATTCCTGTTATAGCATCTTGTCATTTTATATTGCACAGTTATACAGTGTAATAAATATCATGTCAATATTTGCTATAATATGACTGCATCAGTAATTGCAGGCTGACACAGCACACTTGTCTCCATTTATGAAGCTTAGTATAAAGGGTTTGTTAATATCTGCGAATGGATGAGGGGGTCAAGGGTCACCTATATCCGATGTCGGTCCAGCCGCGGTCTTCTTGGTGGAAGCGCTGCATGGCCCTCATGCTCCTGGAGCACTGCRAGAAGGAGTGACAGGTCCTGTCTGGCTGGAAGATGTGGTGGATATACAGGAAGGGGAGAGGCAGGGCAAGAGGGAAGGGAGACCCTCGGTAGGGTGCCGCCCCCCACTGACACCGTGGGATGATGGGAGGGCAGTCTGGAGAAGAGAGGTTGAACCAGAGTATAACAAGTTCAATTACTCTTCAGATTTAAAGACCAATTTTCTGTAGACTTCAAATGAATAGCCATTTATCACCTACAATTTCATAATTACAGGGGTAAATGATTCCCTCTCTCCCACCCTGAGACTCACCCCAGTATCTGTGGACAAATCCCAGCATTCCGTTTCTCAATGCTTTTTCCACCCCTGTATCCTTGGCTATCCACTGAGTGTCCTCCAGCCTCCACATCAGGTATAGGGTCTCCATCACCTGCCTCTGGVTGTCCAAGGTGCCCAGCAGGGCTTGGGCAATCTCTCTGCGCTTGGGGATGATGTGGCTGGATACAACCCCCAGGTCTTTCCCCTCCAGGACATGGTTGTAGTAACCTTTCAGCACCCRGCTGAGTTTACCAGGCTGTTCAGAGGGGGCCAGGGTGGRAAGATCRATGCTCAAGATGGACCCATCCATTCCCCCGTTGACGAGGGCATCGGTGGCCAGGGTGGGCACCCGCGACATCTGGAACACTCTGGGGTGGGTCACGTTGTCCAATCAGCCGTCTGGCTCCAGACGCTGAGCGATTGGAAAGTCCTGGAGGCTAAGGAACGACAACCCTAGGTTTTTGGCTAAGGTGAGGGGAAACATGCCCAGAGGAGGGGTGCCCTCCAGCTTAGCTTTCAGACCCACCTCAATGCCTAGAAGCATGGGAGCGATGGCCACTGTGGTGCCATCTTGGGTCAGAACGACCCCTCTCTCCTCACCACGGTCCGTCACAAAATGGTGGATGGCTTTGTCGAAGAAGCCAAAGAGAGTGGTGTTGAACACGGAGGTGTGGCTGTGGCTGATGTTGTTGGAGGCCCCCAGGAAGTGCAGGGTGAGTGGGTCCTCGTGTCCGGCCGTCCTGCGGAGCCTCCTCACAAGGGCTAGTGGGGACAGGTCTGGGTTAGACTCCTCAGCCTGCTCTACGGCACTTATGAAACTGTCCATGTCCCGCAGGTGGTCCTCTGAAACCAAAACAAATGTTTTCGTTCGTGTTACTACAGACTCAGTGCAAACAGTCACCTGGGGCTTCATTCATACTCATATTCATACTATCTTGGGGTATTTAATGTATTGTTCACCAGCTATATACTAGTGACTTTTTGTGTTTAATTGAGCTCTCAGTATAACAATAGAAGCATATGTTSCCAATGAAGATGTGCACGGACAATGCAGTATGGCGGCCGTACCTTTAGACATATGAACCCAAATAAACATGTAATTTCAGTCCATTAACACAGGTTACCTGAACAGAGAACGCCGTAGCACGTTCCAGCCACAATGAAGAGCCATAGAACCACTGTAGTCATTCTGAGTGCAGCTGTATCACACCAGATCCAGAGGCTAAACTAAACCCACAAACAATCCCCAGACAAGGTCAACCCAGGCTGCCGATGAGAGTTGTAATCTTCTTCTCTCTGACAGTCCAACACTCTGTTATGACAAACCACAACCACTCGTGACAAACCCCAAGCAGAATGTCCAGGTGCTCAATAAGGCTTGGTTTCAAGTACCTAAAGCTGGTTTCACTTCCCACTTCGGGGAATCAATGTGTTTGTAATGCGGTGTCCCAATAGATGAAATAACTCTTTATACACAGACGCCTCCAAATATTGATTGGTTCCTACCCAAAGTCAAAGTTTGTCATCGGAAAACAAATAAGGCCCTTTCAAGCTTGTGACGAGATCAGGCTTAAAGGGACAAGTGCTGAAGATATACTGGTTTGTATTAGTCATCACAGTATTTTTTCCATGATATACATCTATTACATCCAACTTTCACACATATGGATGTAATTACACACACATATACACAGACACACACAGATAGTGAAGTCTGGTAAATGTGTTCCACGATGCATAGAGGAGAGGGGCGGTCTGTTTATCGTCAGTATCAGGGAAGCCCAGTAACCTTACTGGAAAGGACACTTAACAAATTCCCTGAAAACAACCCAATGTAYTAGGCATACACTATAATCAGTGCATGTATGCTTTTTCAGATGACAGAAACGTTCCTGACTCATGACATTAGTGTCCCATGGCAGGTGGTGTTCATTGGCTTATGAGGTTTTGGTGGTTGGGAGTAAAGGGGAGCAAAGTCTATTACATTTGAGTGACTGCTGCATTGAGAATTGCAGCCAGTGTCTGTTTGTTTTTGTGTTTTTTTCCATCCCCAACCCTCTTGTTCTCAATGTATGAGGTGAATTTTGTCCCTTATGTTTATTTTCCCTTTGTGTCATTTTAAGCAAACATCCATTACCAGTTGATAAATGGGACAATAGTGGCCTCTACTGGATGATAATTKGATMTTTTTATTTTATTTGTGTAGGTTTAAAAAAATATTTTTATTTCTTCTCCGTGRATGTTTTAGAGTCAACTTTCCACCATGTGTGCTCATTGAATGAAATATTCCTTGTTATTATTCAAATTCTGTTCAAGAGTATCTAACCGTAGTAGCACGTTTCCTGATGTGTTGAAACGGACGGATGGTTGTCAGAACAGTCATTGAGTGATGTTCGGTACTAATGCCGCATTCAAAATAACTGGGAACTGGGAAATCTCRGACTTCAGTGCGTTCAAGACAACTGGGACCTCGGGAAAAAACTAGCTCCCACTGGGAAAAATCATTTGAACTGTCATCCAACTCGGGCATCCTTCTGGAGTTACGACCTTGTCACGCCCTGACCATAGAGAGCTGTTTATTCTCTATGTTGGTTAGGTRGGGGTGTGACTAAGGGTGGGTTATCCAGGGGAATTGTATGTCTATGTTGGCCTGGTGTGGTTCCCAATCGGAGGCAGCTGTTTATCGTTGTCTCTGATGGGGGATCATATTTAGGTAGCCATTTCCCCATTGTGCTTTGTGGGATCTTGTCTATGTATAGTTGCCTGTGTGCACTAGTTTGAGCTTCACGTTTCGTTTGTTCGCTTTATTGTTTTTTCCCTTTGAGTTTTCTATTCCAAAATAAAGGATGGAAACATACCACGCTGCATCTTGMTCCACTCCTTATGACGATCGTGACAGACCTAAAGATCACTTACGTCATGATTTGACCTTGTTCCTTTCCAGAGTTCCCGGTTGTCTTGAACGCACCAACAGTCATGCGCTGATATTTTATTATACACCAACATTCTGCTGTTGTTGACAGTCACTCACTCTCCTCACCTTCCCCTCTCCCTGTAGAAAATGGAGACTCGCTTCACCAGGGGCAAGTCTGCGATTCTAGAGCGTTCGCTCGCCAGACCCAAGACTGAGGTCAGCATGAGCGCATTCGCCCTGCTCTTCTCTGAAATGGTGCAGTACTGCCAGAGTTGGGTGTACTCTGTGTCCGAGRTGCAMGCACGCTTGGCAGACTTGGGTCAAGACTTGGGTCAAGGCGTGGGGGCCAGCCTGCTGGATGTGCTGGATGTGCTGGTGTTGAGAGAAGAATGGAAAAAGGGAAACCAACGTGTTGAACATACTGCTCTTCATCAAGGCATGACCAAGAGAACTTTGCACATTGTGTGTGATTCACATACTAGACTTTTTCATTAGTGTAATAACAACCAATGTGTGACATTATACTAACATTCACATAACATTAGGCTATAACGTGATACAAATATAGCCTAGGTATACATGGCTCTTGGCTGTAGCAGCGACTTGACCTCCACTTCAAGAGACCTGGCCTCAGACATAAGCATAAACACAAACAAACCTTCACCTTTCTCTGCCTTCCGTTCCCCCTCGATTCCCCAGGTGTCGGTGTGGAGGGCCCTGTTCGGCAAGGAAGCGGACAAGCTGGAGCAGGCCAACGACGACGACAAGGCCTACTATATCATTGAGAAAGAGCCCCTGATCAACACCTTCACCTCGGTGCCCAAAYAGAACAGCACGCTCAACTGTGCCGCTTTCACCGGGGGCGCGGTGGAGGCCATTCTCACACACAGCGGCTTCCCCGCCAAGGTCACGGTGCACTGGCACAAGGGCACCACTCTCGTGGTCAAGTTTGATGAGGCCGTCATCGCCCGAGACAAGGCACTGGAGGGCAGATAGGATAGAGAGAGTTCAGAGGTAGTAGGAAGTGTGGACTGAGATGTAAAAGGATGTACTGTATATCCTATTGGCTGTATAATGTATAGTGCTTCCTTTCCTATTCCCTATTCATTTTATTGTCCTGACAGATGTGGGAGATCGGAGAAAGTACTCACTTTAACTTCCCTATCTGTTGGCAAGGTCAACGTGTACTTGAATATTGCTACATGGGTGGAGCCAGTTTTTACAACAACGCATCAATTTGTGTACATGCAGTAGTTACAGAACTTCCCTACTATGACTAACCCACTATAACTACGACATGATACTTCTTGCACTGCCGTAAATGAACTTCATGGCATTTTCAGAAAGTAAACAGATTTGATTCAGAAACGTTAGCTTTACTAGTTACTTTACCTATTCGGTGCATTTGAATCAGTGAGGAGAATGACATAGAACAAGGAAAGGAAGCTAGTTGAATGTACAGTATTCATTCATTCAAAGGACCTACTCTAGAGGCAGATGAAAGGGAGGAGTGACAGTATGGAAAGAGAGGAGTGGGGATTGAGCAGCTCAGTGATGTGCTAGTAGTTCACTGATGAAAAAACAGAAATGGTCACAAATGAATGCACTTTATCCGGGACTGTTCAACAAGATGCAAAATGGTATCCCCTGATTGAACAGAATTATATAGCACTGTACAATGATATGCACTTCAGTCTTATTTTTAATATCTAATGGGTGGGACATTTTACAATGCTCCCCATTTAGACATGACACATCATTGTGTCATTGTAAATATACATGTGGCTGCTTTAATGTCCACAACTTATTTGGTGCTTGTATATTGCTTTGTCAAAATTGAAATACATACTGTAATACCTGAAATAATACCTTTGTATTTCATTGAAATGACCAAGAGGTGTAGTSTTTAAATTTGCCATATGGACCAGAAATTCCATGAGAATAAATCATTGTGTTAATAACATAGGTCTCAAGTTATACATAATTAGATGTTGTGCTTGGTATGTGTTTTACTATTGTCTGAAATTAAATGTTGGCCAGAGGCTGCAAAGAGACGGTAAAGTTGAAGAGGGAGAAAGACGCCTACAGAGAGATGAACCTGGAGAAGAGTCCCCTAAGCAAGCTGGTCCTGTGGCTCTGTTCACAAACACAAACAGAGCCCCAGGGCAGCAACACAATTAGACCCAACCAAATCATGAGAAAACAAAAAGATAACAACTTGACAAATTGAAAGAATTAACAAAAAACTGAGCAAACTAGAATGCTATTTGGCCCTAAACAGAGAGTACACAGTGCAGAATACCTGACCACTGTGACTGACCCAAAATGAAGGAGCTCTGTAAAGACTCAGTGAACATAGCCTTACTATTGAGAAAGGCTGTTGTAGGCAGACCTGGCTCTCAAGAGAAGACAGGCTATGTTCACACTGCCTGCAAAATGAGGTGGAAACTGAGTTGCACTTCCTAACCTCCTGCCAAATGTATGACCATATTAGAGACACATATTTCCTTCAGATTGCACAGACCAACAAAGAATTTGAAAACAAATCAAAATTTGATAAACTCCCATATCTATTTGGTAAAATACCACAGTGTGCAATCACTGCAGCAAGATTTGTGACCTYTTGCCACAAGAAAAGGGCAACCGGTGAAGAACAAAGACCATTGTAAATAKAACCCATAATTATGTTCATTTATTTCCCCACTTGTACTTAAACTAATTGCACATCGTTACAACACTGTATATAGACATAATGTGACATTTGAAATGTCTTTATTATTTTTGAACTTTTGTAAGTGTAATGTTTACTGTTCATTTTTTGTCGTTTATTTCACTTTTGTTTATTATCTATTTCACMTGCTTTGCCACTGTAAACATATGTTTCCAATGCCAATAAAGTCCTTTGAATTGAATTGAAATAGATGAGAACAAGCGCCACCTTGTGTAGTCACATGATGGCACATTAGTCATGTGATCTCGTCTGAGGAAGCGAGTTATGTCTCGTCCCGATGCTGAACCTATACTGTAATTGTAGAACACAGAAAAACGTCGTCTTCATGGTTATCTTCTCAGACAGTTAATTTCACGCCAACAATATACTCGCGTTTTAGAACAGATTTTKTTTGCCTTATTTATTCTGAGAGAGTTCAGATTTTATGTCAAATATTTATTTATAGTTTCAAAACGTTTACATGGCTACAGCAAGCGGCAATTGTAACCACGGCAGCGCCCGTTCAGGTATGTTGAGTTTCAATAATTTTCTGCCATGTAACTTTGGGTGTTTTAAGTGGTTTGTTACATTGTTGCATGCCTTCCATTGAAAGGAGGGCCCTGTGTATATTATGATTGTTGTGTAACCTAGCTCTACAGTGTGGGCTGTCATGTCTTGCCAATCATCTCCATAAAACATACATCTCATTCTAGGTACAAAATCAATGGTGATTAATCGTGAATAAATGCATTAGTAACATTGTATAACACAGTAACACACACAATAACACTGTATAACACAGTAACATTGTATAACAGAGTAACATTGTGCAACATGGTAACATTGTATGAGGCAGCAGCATCAACAATGTTTTGTTACAATGTTTCCAAACACTGACTGGAAGAAGCGTTATTGCATAAATGTGTACAAAACCATCCACCCTCTAGTCCGTTATCCCCAAGATGTTTTGTTTCTTGATCATGTGATCGCTGTTGCTGGGGTTGTCATGCAGCTTTGATGTGTGCAATATGAGTCTTTGTGTGGGTGCTATTCCTTGAATGATGCCGTGTTTCCCATAGAAACTAGCAGGCTATCCATTCACAGGGTAAGTTGAGAACGCCTACATAGTATCACTATCTTTTTTTAAAACCATGTCTATATTTCCCAAACACAATGCAAAACAATCCCAATCGCTTTTTTGTCTTTTAATGATTTTACGCATTTTTTTAGCACAGTGTTATCACATAACAAACACTTTGTATATTTTAAACAGTTAATATAAGCCAGGCCCTGGTGTTACCTCATATCCCAGCAATAATGTCTTGCATTACGCCTGGAAAGAAAACACTTCAATTTGCTTAACTTGCCCTTGGCTCAACTTACCCCAAGGCAACACAACTACAAGGATGCTCTTTCATGCTACGTTTAGGGCCTCATATTGACGCTTATYGAGACCCCAAATMATGTATAGAAAAAATGTCAAATGATCTGCTTTGGTTTATATGKAAGCATCACGAAACCTCTTCCCTAAATATTTGGTKAAATTATACATTTTGTGTATGGTTTCCTAGAAACAAGGGGTGGCTCAACTTACCCTTTGGCTCAACATACCCGATTCTCCCCTACTGACATTCTGGATGAAATAGGCAAAGATAGTTKTCTTTATGTTGACCTGATGCTGACAGAATTTGCCAATTAGAGTTTACACTTGTCAAGTCTGGGGTAGGAAATTATACCTGATGGCCACTTTCAGCAAGGAAAATTGTAGCCTTGAAATTGTTCTAATTCTATCCCACCATTGCAGTCAACGCTGTACTTCAATGCTCATGAGTCTTGATTTAAGCAATTATTCCTCAATTCCAAGGTTAGTGCTATCTGGAATCCCTGGGACGTCCGTACCCTAAACACTTACCCCTAGCGTTTTAAATTATTAGTTGGACGTCCCAAGGATTCTGTTAAAGTGCTAGAGCGTTGGAAGCTGAAAGAAACTATTGTTTCATGAGCCCCCTCCAGGACCCCCAAGACCCTGACTACTCTTGCTCCCTCTCACCACCATAGCATGTCTGCTACATTTTAAACCAGACTGACCCAGTTTTTTACATTTATTTAATTTTTATWTCACCTTTATTTAACCAGGTAGGCCAGTTGAGAACAAGTTCTCATTTACGACTGCGACCTGGCCAAGATAAAGCAAAGCAGTGCGACAAAAACAACAACACAGAGTTACGCATAAACAAACGTACAGTCAATAACACAAAATAAAAGAAAATAGAAAAATCTATGTATATTGCGTGCAAATGTAGAAGAGTAGGGAGGTAGGCAATAAATAGGCCATAGAGGCGAAAATAATTACAATTTAGCATTAATACTGGAGTGATAGGTTCTCCATATATCATACACTGTGATAACCTCCCACCACCCAGTTTCTTAACTTCCTCTCACGTGTCCTAGTCTACGGTGCCCATATGACCGTGGACATGGGCTTTCATTTCTGCACTGGACTGTGTGTGGGTCAGGGGTTTAGAAATGGTCTTGTCAGCAGTCAAGCGGTTATCAAGCTTTTTTTTCCTCATGGCATAGTATACCTTTGACTCATTGTTTACAGTACTTCATGTGTGATCTCATACATATTATAATGAAATGATTCACCACAAGTGCACACTGTGGGGCCACCCTTGCGAACATTCGAAACAGTTTCAATTAAAACTGTTTCTCCGTCTCATAATCGGCATCAGCCAATTAAATTCGCTTTTCCCATCAGATAACTTGGCGTACTTAGCCCAATGCTAACAACACAAGCTGGACGTGATTATTTCCCTGTAACAAAATATGTATCAGCCAATTACAAATGTTGACGTTATTGGACGTGACTGGAGATACTGGGATACGTTGTCCACAGAGCGGAAAGGCGGGCTTTCAAGCTCCTGCCTATTCATCTCTTTGGATTGGTGGATACATCTCGTTATTTGAGTACTTTTTGGAATAATAAATGAGTGGTGTTGACGTCGAAAGCCTGTATTCGATGGAGAGTGAGATGCTATGCCATCTTCAAGAATATGCATTGGCTGTCTCGAAATTTAACAGGGACAACTCCGATATAAAGTGTTTTACAAAGTGCATCACATTTCTATCAGTAAACCTGTAACAACCGAAGCGTTATGAAACTTCTATTAGATCAAATAAGTATCATGTATCTAAATAGCAATTTAAAAAAATGATTGACTAAATTCAACATTCCCTAATTTCCCCCCATACAAAAACTTCTCACTTGCTTAAATATTAATGATCTGCTTATGCGGACAGATTTTGTGTGGAGTAAACCCTCTCGCTTCGCCTCTTCCTCTCTGACGTGACCGAACACCTTTTCATGAGAGCGTCCTTAACAGAAGTCACACGGCACCATCTGCTAATCAAAGTTACTAAAACACGTACAGAAGTCCAATTGGACAGATAGCTCACAGTGTTGAGAGGCAGGTTTTCTGGTCTTTTTCACAGTTTGCGATGTTCAAATCCCAGTTGAGATATAGATTTTTCCTTTGAAAATTCCTGGAGAATCACATGTATTTATTTTTACATTTTGTGTTGCGAAGGGTTCGGCGAAAACCTTAGAAATGAAGATTATAAATATATTTAATGAGGAGCTTCTTGGAGTCCCCCTTGCAGACTGACATATACAAGGGTGTAGATCTGCTGGAGCGCACCAGAGCCATACTTTGCCAATTCTCAGAATGTTACTTGTTTAAAAAAAGTTTTGATAAAAGCTAAAACAATGTCTCCCAAGATCACTCAATGACTCATTAGTATTCTACAAAGGCCTAACTATAATAGCACACAGTGCATTTGGAAAGTGTTCAGACCCCTTGAACTTTTAACCACATTTTGTTACGTTACAGCTCAAATTGATTAAATAATATTTTTCCCTCATCAATCTACACACAATACCCCATAATGACAAAGTGAAAACAGAGGCCAGCTGTGGTAAATATAATTGATTGGACATGATTTACAAAGGCACACACCTGTCTATATAAGTTGACAGTGCATGTCAGAGCAAAAACTAAGCCATGAGGTCGAAGGAATTGTCCATAGAGCTCCGAGACAGGATTGTGTCGAGGCACAGATCTGGGAAAGGGTACCAAAAAATGTCTGCTGCATTGAAGGTCCCCAAGAACACAGTGGCCTCTATCATTCTTAAATGGAAGAAGTTTGGAACCACCAAGACTCTTCCTAGAGCTGGCCGCCCGGCCAAACTGAGGAATTGGGGGAGGTGACCAAGAACCTGATGGTCACTCTGACAGAGCTCCAGAGTTCCTCTGTGGAGATGGGAGAACCTTCCAGAAGAACAACCATCTCTGCAGCACTCCACCAATCAGGCCTTTATGGTAGAGTGGCCAGACGGAAGCCACTCCTCAGTAACAGGCACATGACAGCCCGCTTGGAGTTTGCCAAAAGGTACCTCAGCCCATGAGAAACAAGATTCTCTGGTCTGATGAAACAAGATTGAACTCTTCGGCCTGAATGCCAAGCGTCACGTCTGGAGGAAGACTGGCACCATCCCTACGGTGAAGCTTGGTGGTGGCAACATCATGCTGTGGGGGTGTTTTTCAGCGGCACGGACTAGGAGACCAGTCAGGATCGAGGGAAAGAGTAACAGAGCAAAGTACAGAGAGAACCTGCTCCAGAGCHCTCAGGACCTCAGACTGGGGCGAAGTTTCACCTTCCAACAGGACAATGTCTTAAGCACACAGCCAAGACAACACAGGAGTGGCTCCGGGACAAGTCCCTGAATGTCCTTGAGTGACCCAGCCAGAGCCCGGACTTGAACCCGATCTAACATCTTTGGAGGGGCCTTGAAAATAGCTGTGCAACGACGCTCCCCTGACAGAGCTTGAGAGGATCTGCAGAGAAGAATGGGAGAAACTCCTCAAATACAGGTGTGCCAAGCTTGTAGCGTCATACCCAAGAAGACTCGAGGCTGTAATCGCTGTCAAAGGTGCTTCAAAAAAAGTACTGAGTAAAGGGTCTGAATACTTGTGTAAATTTGATATTTCAGTTTTTTATTTAATACATTTCTTTTGCAAAAAATTCTAAAAACCTGCTTTTGCTTTGTAATTATGGGGTATTGTGTGTCGATTGATGAGGGGGAAAAAACATTTAAATCCAGTTTAGAATTAGGCTGTAACTTAACAAAATGTGTAAAAAGTCAAGGGGTCTGAATACTTTCCGAATACACTGTAGTCTAACGTTGCTGTTAGATTTTTTTTAAAACACCACTTAATTTCTTCTGTAGGCTACACTTACATGTACAACGTTTTGTATGCATTACTATTAGGGCTGACCCCATTTAGTCGACTGGTCGATTGTTTGGTCGACCGGGATTTTTTTGGTTGAGTAGTGGCAAATATATAAAAACAAATTATTGCACAAGAGACACATGTCTGATTCAAGCCAATCTGAGCGGACTAATCCAATGCGGGGACACACCAGTATCACCAGTAGTACATTTACCGTTAATTCACATATTTTCTAGTCTACAATATTTGTTTGTTTATGGTCATTTCTGTTAATGCATTCAATATATTATTATTATTATTACAGTCTTACCGTTGTCATTCTCGTAGTGGACACYATGTTTTCAGAGCGCACAACCTATGCTACACTTGTGAGAAAGGTTTGGTTGAGTTGTCAATTCTGTTTGTCTTTACTCGCCGTCACTGTGGAGCTTCTCAGAGTAATTTTTTCTTTGCCTCAAACAGCAAGTAAACAAAGTCTGTTTTTACATCCATTGAGAATGACAATAGTTCCTCAACATAGCCTATTTCAAAAATCTTTCCAGCTCTCTCCCTTTCGATTATCCTACCACTCAGCATGAAAGGGGGAAAAAATGTAATGCTCTGATCCGGTGGAAACGTCATAAAATAGGTCTATCTGATTTAGTTCTTATCCCTTTCGCAAAATAGCCTACAGCTGTGTCTGTCTGTGTGGAGCTCACTGGCAGGAAACTCTGAGGACACAGAATATTTTATACACTGTTGCAAGCTTCGGGCTGGACCAAGTTAATACAATAGTTGATACAATGTTTCATGTCCCTTGCAGACAGGCCATGTGTAGCCAATGTGATTTATAGGATATTTACTTCTGTCAGGATATTTTCTACCTGCGGGCTGCAATGTTTTAATTCTTGGCTTTATGTAGGCTATTTTTACATATTGGCGATGGCAATCGAAGTTACTTTTAGATCTGTATCATTTTCATTTCGAATTTTGATTAAKCACATGACATTGATTTTGAGATATGGGACTTTATTATAAATTAAATTAGACTGTTCCACGAAAATGTGCATATGAAAATCATAACTTGGCACTCCAAATGGAAAAGGTTGCTGACCGCTGGTGTAGCCTATTACCAGCAACTTCAGGGGCATAATGGCAGAATCTGTGAAGGCCAGCAGCAGCGGGAGGAGGGGGGACAGGAACAGTTATTTTCCCTTCTGGTTAGGCTATATTGATCTCTGGCTCCCTCTTTAGTAATTTGTGTGTTTTCATTTTTAATTGCAGTGCTTAAAGCATCATCAAGCTCAGTAGCGTACATAAAGTTGATTTTATTCAAATATATGGAAAAATACACGTTTAAAAAGTTCAGCCAATCGATTGGTCGAAAGAACAGATTACTCTTGGTCAACCAATATTTTTTTTWGTCGGGGACAGGAGMAGGGCTCGAACCCATGGTGAAAGTGCACTATRGATTTCGAGTCAACCGCTTTAGCAGTGTGTGCCACATGGTAGCAATGGTAATAACGGTACATGATTAATTTTTTTAACGATGTGTGATAAACGTACATGTGTAAGGACTTCATTTATCTTTTTTCCATTAATGCACATGGATGTGTGTGAAACAGATTAGCAAAAACTGGATTTTGTCTCATATGCGAAAACGTGAACATTTTGTCTAATGTTAGTACTAGTAGCCTAGTTAAAGATGCACCAATGCAATATTTGTTACACACACGACATTGTTACACACCGATGGAACAAACGTAAATCTTGAATTTATAGGTTTAAAATATCCCCCTAGTGTCCAGGGTTGACCTATATTTTTAATATATTTTTTTTTTTACAAATGCCATTGGTTGGTGGATATAAAGTCTAAGATCTCTTATAGGCTGATGCAGAATTTTTTACAGGAAATAATCACAGTCAGCTGGTGAGGCTAGCATAGGGCTAACGTGCCAGGTTATCTGACTGGACCAGCTACAATGTAGCGTTCAATAACGTGCAAGTAAATCAACGATTTTAATTGGCTGATGTGCATTTTGAGACTGAGAAACAGTTTAAAGTTAAATAATAACAATAACAAAAAGACCACCTCATAACCATATCCTCTCGCCACAGGAGGAAATAGAAACAGGAAACAGGAAATAGAGTCCAAGAGACCACCCAGAGTTAAGAGTTGACAGAGACGAGGAGCAGCTTTGCTTGTTTACTGGTTCCAGTGAGGTTGCATAGTGTAGCCTGCTCTCCCTGGGTGGCCCAGTGCAGACTGATAGCTTCTGATCCATTGTAGCGATACAGAGATGCTGGCAGACTGATGGTCACAGTGCTGACTATGACTGACGGACAAGGTGCAGAGTTGTCTATTAAGCCTTCTCTAACACACCATTGACTGCCCTGAACCGGAAGAGCAGGAMTTTTCAGCGGATTTATTCRGTTTGATTGACTCTATCTCTTAGTGCGGCTCAGCAACAAGCCCTCGTCATCTGCACTTTTGTTTTGACGATTGCTATCGGCCTTGATGGCCAAAATGSCCCATCAAGATCTGTCAATTTCTTGGCTCGGGCTGCRATTGCTGGCACGAAATGTTACAAAGTGAAATTCTTTCAGCARAGGTCTGAATTGTTTTTGACAGGGAGAGTCACGCAACTGCTGTCATGTCTGTGAGTGTTTGTGACCTTGCAAGGTTCTGTGTGTGCAAGTCGATATATTGTAGTTAGGTCACTCCCCGCTAGATAGGCTTCTCTCATTCACWTGGCCGAACTAAAGATTGTTAGATATGCAGGTGATTATTGTGGATGGCTTTCTATAGGTAAACATTGAGACGTCACRGTTGCCTCACACAATCCTACACGCACACATCGGTGATTCTCTCTTCTACGTCCGTCAGACCAGATTTTGGGTCTTCTGTCTGGTCTTCGAGTTCTGTTTACCAGAGGTGAGGTGACCCAATTCATGACAGCAGTTCATTTCAAGTTCCACTTCCTTTTTCTTCCATTACTGCTGAACTAGCTCTTTTACCCACTAACTGTATGGTCCACATTTCCCTTCCAAGTCTGCTATTGTCACATGTTTGTTTGGGTGACTCAGAGGTTGAATTCAGCTTTCACCAGCGGTCTCTCCACTGAAGGTGCAGTGATTTAGGTTTTTACTACACCTTTATGGTTTATGTTATCGACGACGACAATCCAAATGTGTAGCATCGCACCTCGAAGCTCTGCTCCTTCGACAAACGACTACCAAGTCAGACGGGTGTTGTAACAGCAGCCCGACCATCCCTGGAGTCTTTCTGTGTCTTCCAGCCATCTCCAGSGGTGTGTTTCTGTCAGCCTTGAGAGGCAGAGCCGCCAGCTACAGCACACCAGTCACCCGCAWCTCTTCCTCCAGGGAGGCTGTCTGTCTCGCCCGGCCCAGCCCAGAGCATCTGATCTGGGTGTTGTTTTAATAAGCTGGCCTGTGTCACCTCCCAGGGTTTTACTAGATAGAGACGTGATGATGGATGACTATATGAGGCGAGGGAGATTAGGAAATGTAATTCATGAAATCTGCCCGAACTAGTACGAGAGCTGTCACTCACTGAAGGGTAACTTTACGASACGTAGCCTATTCATCAGTACGCAACAGTGTACTGTTGGTGTTGGTGCTCACAAAGGAAATAGCACTAATATGGAGTGACGTTGCGGTGCGCTATTTCAGGTAACATTGGTGTTTTGCTCAGATATCCACTCCACATTCTTTGATAGGCCTGACTGTTCGTATTAGTCACTCTCACTATCCTTCTATCGCTGCTAACATGTTTTTTTTCTTCCTTTTTCTCCCCTCGCTCTCTATCTGTCCGTCTCTCAGAGAAGGACAGGTTGGTTTCCTCTGTGTCTCCTCACGGCTACGGCTCCAGCGACAGCAGCGGCAAGCATGTTCACCACAGAGACGGCCATGGCAACCCCCGGTTGCCCACGGCGACGGCGGGTGGTTGGCTGGGGGCGGAGCAGGGAGAGGAGGCCCTGCGCAGGAAGKTCAAGTACTTCTTCATGAGCCCCTGTGACAAGTTCCACGCCAAGGGCCGCAAGCCCTTCAAACTGGGCCTGCAGCTGCTCAAGATTGTCATTGTCACCGTGCAGGTAACTACACACATTTAGTTTGATATGCACTTTGAGTGTATGAACAGTACATTTTCAACGCCCTCTTGGCAAAGCTCAGGTTTTATGGCGGGACCAACAATCCTGAAGTCCATAACAACTGACACCTTGTTCCATATGCACCGTTCCTATTGGTGGATAGGATGTCTGTGCATTTGACGTTTTGAAATATGGACCGACAATCTTTACAACAATAACTTCTAAAATGTCCCAAAGATCAGTAAGGGTTACGTCATAGTTGGTCACTTTCCTTCAATAAAACACCTGAATCGCTACTTCCCTCCATCAGCTGGTGTTMTTTGGCCTCAGCAACCAGATGGTGGTGACGTTCAAGGAGGAYAACACCATGTCCTTTAAGCACATCTTCCTGAAGGACTATGACGAGGGCTCCGACGACACGTTGGCCGTGTACACACAGAGCGATGTCTACAAACACATCTTCTACGCCGTAGACCAGGTAACAGTCACTAACGACACCCGGGTCATGTTCATTAGGGCATGCAAAGGACTTTTTTTTTTTAAGGAAAATGTTAATGAGAGTTTCAGGAAATCTCTCCGTTCGGTGCCTAATGAACACGACCCGGCATACAGACTGAGATGTAAACATGTCCATGCAGCGCAAAGAAGGACCACATCGCGTCCCCTTCATCATTTCATCCTCTACTTTCATCCTAAAAGTCTCCAACTCTTTAGGCCCTGTTTGAATATTTAGAATGTATCCTTTCCTTCCTGCATCATTTTGAAGGAATCACAGATCTCAGTGAGTTTGATTGGTGAAAGCGGTAGTGTGGAAACGTTCACTAATCGTCTACGGATCCGCATACAGATCAGTGATTACCTCAAATTAGGGCGGAAAGAGGGATAAATTATTTTTAAATATTATTCTCCATCCTCGTACCCTTCCTCCTCCCTCACAGTATGTGGTGCTACACGAGACCACGGTGGGACACTATGCGTACGTCTATGGGGTCGGGGTGAACGGGAGTGCCCTCTCTCTCTGCCAGCAGTACTACAAGAAGGGCAGCATCGATCCCGCCAATGATACCTTCAACATTGACCCTCYTGTTATCACAGGTACATAGATCTACTTTCTTGCATTATGCCAGAGGTCACCAACCCTGGTACTAGAGCTACACAGTGTTGGTGCTTCCCAAATGGCACCCGATGGAGTGGGAATGTAGTGCCATTTGGGACTCAGCTTAAATGTAGTTCTGTTCCAACATGCTTTTGATGATTAGTTGACTAATTGAAAAAGGATGAGTTTTGTGCCAGATTTGAACAAAATCCTGCACGCCTTGTGGCTTTCCAGGGCCAAGTTTGGTGGATTGACCATTGCTTTATGCCTTAGCCTTGTCTAGCCTGAAGTGAAGTTATTTCATTTACTGTAACAATGGGGACTACCCAAAGAGTTGCTAAGCTGCTTATTTCCAGTACCACGTCATCTTTTCAGTAACAATTCATCGTAACTGTGTCATTTTCTTCTTGACTAAACGTGTGTAAGTACTGTATTGTTCCCCGACCCCAACCATGTGAAAGTACTAGGAAGCCCCACTTCCTTATATGAGCTGACACTTGGGACAATACTACTGACTAAAGGGGAAACACATTGAGCAATGGAAATCACCTGGTATTGAAATGACCTACCCTTGAAGTGACCTGCCCTTTGACTCTTGACATAATCACCAGAACAGAATAACCATAGATATATAATTACTAGAGCATACATTTATATCAGTGTAATGGTAATTCTATTTCAGTGTAATTCTATTTCTGTAAGGAAAAACATTGACAGCCCCTAAAATGACTAACTTCTCTCTCTCTCTCTCTCTCTCGCTGTCCTGTTACTAGATTGTGTGGGAGTTAACCCTCTGTCAGTCCCTCGAGCGCCTTTAGGCAGTGACTACAAGAACTTTACCCTCAAGTTCCACAAGTAAGGCTTCATTTTTCAAAAGTCTTTTCAAATGACTTCGGTCTCTCGTGTTTGCTGTCGGTCTAAAACTAAGATAGATGGTACATCCATTTTTGTAGTATCTGACTGTAGACTTTTAGCGCCACAAACTGTTTACACACTCCCTATAGCCCTGGGTTATGTTCATTAGACGCCAAACGGAAAACTAACAAAAAACAGGGAAGGTCTACCTGGACTTGTCCAATAAGAAGAAAAAAAATGTTTTGCGTTGCAAAATGTTTGAAAACGTTTCTCTTTGCTTTACATTTTACATTTACATTTTAGTCATTTAGCAGACGCTCTTATCCAGAGCGACTTACAGTAGAGTGCATACATTTTATTACATTTTACATACTGAGACAAGGATATCCCTACCGGCCAAACCCTCCCTAACCCGGACGACGCTATGCCAATTGTGCGTCGCCCCACGGACCTCCCGGTTGCGACAGAGCCTGGGCGTGAACCCAGAGACTCTGGTGGCGCAGCTAGCACTGCGATGCAGTGKCCTAGACCACTGCGCCACCCGGGAGATCGCTTCGACATAACCCTGATATCCCTCTGCATTTTCTATTTCCACTCCATATTGTCTAGACTCATAAACGTGACGATACAGTTCCAACTAAAGGCCATCAACATTCAGACCATCATCAACAACGAGATTCCTGACTGTTACACCTTCCTCATAACGGTGAGTCCCACCCCCCCCTTCCCTCCCCCACCACTTCCTACAAATGGTCCTACCCAGTCTGTGGCTCATTGTAACCTGTTTAGTGTGTAGTAGTTGCTGTGGAAACCGTTTCATTGCCTGTATATTATAGGTAACCTATAACCCATCTGTTATATTATCCCTTGAAGAGGGATTTCATTTTATTGCCAAGGTTTACAGCAAGTACGACTGGTATGAATGTCTGATCTGTTGTTCTTTCCATCTGATTTTACAGATAGTCCTGGACAACAAGGCTCACAGTGGTAAAGTGAGGATCAGTCTGGAAAACCAGGCTTTTATAAAGGAGTGTAAAGACCCCAGTGTGTCTGGCCACGGTGAGATAGACGTTTTGTTTTTATTAAACATTTATTTCACCAGGTTAATACTAATTAGACACCAAACAGGAGAAGCGGACTGAAACGTAGGGACTACATGAACTTCTGCCGTTGCTAAATATTTTTCTACGCTGTGCCCTAATTATTACGACCCGGGAGAATCTCATGAGGTTGAAAACCAGTTTTTCCCGAGCGAGAGAGACCTGGTAAGAGATTCGTCCAAAAAAATGTCTTAAATACATTTAGCGTGTGGATAGGTCAATACGAAACTACACACAGAATGACCAGACAGAAATTTACCGGTACAACTTGTACCACAAACAAACGGCAAGACAAACACTATGTACACTCTAAGCAATCTCCCCTATTGCCGTCTTCATTTGACCTCATAAGACATTATAGATGCCTCATAGGAATTTTCACTTAGTCATGCATTGGTGTCAACGTGAAATTTTGACTTGTGGAAGTAAGGATTCGCCCCCTATGCTTCTARTTGATGAAAGCCACTAACTCCTCTCTTTCCTTCCCTCCCTCTATCTCAGCGGAGAACTACACACGGCTAGCGTTTGACGTGGTGGTGGTGATCGTTTGTATACTGTCCCTGTTGCTGTGTGGCCGCTCCATACTCCGCGGCATCATACTACAGGCGGTAAGTCACTGGGAGGCGGAGGGCAGGAAGAGAGGAAGTGGTGAAAAGGAGGAACATCCAATCTGGTGGTCCTCTATAGCTCAGTTGGTAGAGCATGGCTCTTGCAACGCCAGGATAGTGGGTTTGATTCCCGGGACCACCCATATGTAAAATGTATGCATGACTCTAAGTCATTTTGGATAAAAGCGTCTGCTAAATAGTGTATGATATAATAATAATAATAATGTATTGTCTGAGAACATACTGTAGATGCATTTGTTTGCTTGTTAAAGGGTTGGGGATTGGGGTGGAAGGAAGGAAGGAAGAGAGATGTTTGTTGTTGTTGATGGTAGTGGATTGGTATTCTGTGAATTGATTCCATTTTTAGAGTAATGCTCTGCGACACGAAAACCGAGAAGGTGTGAATACTCGTCTTTCCAGTATGGTCACCCAACTCCTCTCTGTGTCTCTCTCTCTCTCTGTCTCTCTCTCTCTGTGTCTCTCTCTCGCTCTGTGTCTCTCTCTTTTTCTGTGTGTCTCTCTCTCTCTGTGTGTGTCTCTCTCTCTTTCTCTGTGTGTGTCTCTCTCTCTCTCCGTGTGTCTCTCTCTCTCTCTTTCCTGTGTGTGTGTCTCTCTCTCTCTCTCTCTCTTTCTTCTGATCGTCTCTCTCTCTCTCTCTGCGTAACAGGAGTTTGTCGAGTTCTTCAAGACTAACCTGGGCCGGAAAGTAAGCTGGAACGAAAGGATGGAATTCATCAACGGCTGGTACATCCTGCTCATCATCAGTGACGTCCTCACCATCATCGGCAGCGCCATTAAGATCGGCATCGAGTCCAAGGTCAGAGGGGACTTTTTCCTCTACTGCTCAGAGTAGAATAGAATACCTTTATTTTTCCCAGAGGAAAATGATAAAGAATTATTTGAAATTGCCAGCCAAAAAAATAATCTCAGTTTGGGTAAAGACCGTTGTGCTAAACTCATGAGGCATTTATGAGTTGAATATCTCTCCATACAGAATATGTCATCGTATGATGAGTGTGGCATCCTGTTGGGGACCTCCACCTTGTTGGTGTGGGTCGGAGTCATTCGCTACCTCAGCTTCTTCCAGAAGTACAATGTAAGTTGCCTACACACACAGACACAGACAAGCACTAACGATGACGGATTCACCCACTCTCCTGGCTCTCTCCCTCTCAGATCCTGATCGTGACCTTGCGAGCTGCGTTCCCCAACGTGATCCGGTTCTGCTGCTGTGTGGCTGTCATCTACCTGGGCTACTGCTTCTGTGGCTGGATCGTGCTGGGGCCCTATCACGTCAAGGTACAGACAGCCACCATTTTGAAGCACAGACAGACATGCTAACAGAAGAAGGCCAATGACAGAGTGGGCCGGCAAATAAATTGAAAAGGAAACAGTGAATCTGGAGGGGGACACCCTATATGGTTCAGTGATGAATGCACAATGGTGCATTGTGGGATTTTGCACAATAATGACGTACTGTGATATTAACATGTGATTTGTCTATTATTATAATTACATTTTACTGGCCCTTGCCAGTAAGATGGCCATAATGGATTTTCTTTTATTTATTTTGTTTAAAAAAATGTGTGTACTGAATCCTCAATCATTTTGAACCGATTCACTGTTTATATCATACAGTGAGAATGGTCATGTTAATTCATGGTTGTTTGTGTAATTTAACAGTCTCTCTCTCCCTATTGTATTCAATTCATTAAGCTGTATTGCTATGAAATACATGAAATGTAATTGAACTGTTTCCCTCTCCCTCTCTCTCTCCCTCCGTCAGTTCCGCTCTCTCTCCATGGTGTCGGAGTGCCTGTTCTCGCTGATCAACGGCGACGACATGTTTGTGACCTTCTCGGAGATGCAGGAGAGCAGCACGCTGGTGTGGGTGTTCAGCCAGGTCTACCTGTACACCTTCATCTCCCTCTTCATCTACATGGTACTGTCGCTCTTCATCGCCCTCATCACCGGCGCCTACGAAACCATCAAGGTAACAACAGCGGGCAACATTTTCGTCAGGCAAAAGAGCACAGACCTGTGTCAAAAATACAGTAATCCCATTATCATCTGCAGTGTGATTTAATTTGAAAATGTTCTTCAACGGTGTGCGTTTTCAGAGACCATGGTACAGCCAAGAGTCATGAGACTTTAAAGCCCTTTGTCTATGTGAAGGAAGTTAGAGGTCATTTCTCAAGCCGTTGCTAACTTACCGCAATATGACTGGAAGACTATAGTATCTACTAGCATGCTTGCAGTTACCCATAGACTTCCAGACATTGCCCAAATGCTATTTAGCAATTGCGCTAACTCTAGTTAGCAACTTCCTTCAAACTGCACGCAGAGACATAAAAACGGTATCCGCGAGTTCATCTGATAAAGGGCTTCATTACCAAAATCCCGAAGTATCCCTTTAAACGGACTTGAATCCAAATGAATGTAGAAGAACACTGTATCCTTTCTTATTTGCTGCTTGTCTTTTACATTCATTTGGAGTTGAAGCGTATAGCTGGGTTTACACAAATTCTGTGGGATGTGGATTCATATTTAGAGTTGCATTCCTCATAAAGAACATTCATGTTCACAGCTCATAGCGGTACAAACAGAAGCCAATTACAAACAACAACACCTAATGAAAGCCAACCGATCCCAATACACACTGTGGCTGCTTCCCAAATGGCTCCCTATTCCCTATATAGTGCACTACTGCCTTGGTCAAAAGTAGTGCACTACATAGGGAATAGGGTGCCATTTGAGATGCAGAGAGTGAGCAACCTAAACATGGATGCCTGTCTCCTCTCCTGTCCCTCCAGCACCAAACCCAGGAGCCCTACCACATTACGGACCTGCACGCCTTCATCGCAGAYTGCACTGACACGCCCAGCTCGGGGATGTTCCGGGGCCTAGAGACCTCGCCATGCTCTTTCTTCTGCTGTTGTGACAGGTGGGTCAAAGGGCACAGGTCAAGACTGAAGGTAGAGTTCAAGGCCGGGTTCAGAAACCACCCTCCAGCTCCTAACCTCTTCAGTATTTGCCAATCTGAAGGCGTCAGACGGGTGTAAGTTGATGGTGGTGGCTCCACCTAGCCTTGATGGGGATGGATGTTCCTCTGTAGAATGATCAGCAGTAGATGCCACTTCAATGACCAGACAATAACAGATGCATTCACTGTTATCCTTTCTA
Organism: Salvelinus sp. IW2-2015; assembly: GCF_002910315.2. NCBI lineage: Eukaryota > Metazoa > Chordata > Actinopteri > Salmoniformes > Salmonidae > Salvelinus > Salvelinus sp. IW2-2015. The sequence continues at coordinate 5,391,621 of NC_036838.1, read as the reverse complement.
TCATGGTTGAGAGACGTTTATGTTTTTCTACATGTGTATGCGCGACCATGTTAAGTGTTTGTTTCTTCCCTCAGAACGACAACATACGAGGATGTCCTTTTGGTGAACTGACTGGGCTGGGGTGTCTGGACCTACAGCGCTCTCTGCTGGCCGGAGCACCACACTGCATCCAGATTTTAATTGTCATTACCATCAAATCTGGGTCAGGCATGAGCACTTACTTGAATGAGGGGCCTCAGTTCAACCATATACAGACAGAGGACTATGAGCTGAAAGCCTCATCTTTTTTTGATTGGATTCATTGGCCAGACCTCCTGCATTGTGTGAATGTTATAGGGATGTTGCCTGGATGTTACACAGTAACATACAGCTCAACACAGCATTCCCCACACAGAAAGAGAACAACAGTATTTTACCAAAAATCTGGATATATGCACAATCCATACTTGCTGAGGACCATAGTGCAATGTGAAATGTCTTGTTAGCATTAATGCTAACGTTTAGCTGCTTTTAATTGTTTTACATGGGTTTTTAGGTGTTCAGTAAGCTGCAAAATGGACAAGAACTGGACAAAGCATGTTATTAATATCAGAAGTTCTGGTTATATATGAAGGGGATGACAATGACATGCATACTTCATACTAGGTCAGAGACTGCTCTGGAGTAGCATTTCCACTGTCCCTAAAAGGAGAGGGCACTTAAGCCCAAGTCACATGACTCACCCAAGAACATCATTGCCCTGTCATGAGGCGCAAGCCCAGCAAGAACTGCTGAGAGCAAGGCTGGCTTCGCCACAGTGCTTTGTGTTTCGCCACATTGCTTTGTGGTTACCACCGCTGCACTCAAGTGTACAAGTAAATTGAACTTAAACCCTGCACTGCATCTGGACCCAATGGCTCACTCAATAGCCTTAATCTTTGCTCAGATGTACAAATCTCCTGCCTAATAGGCTGAGTTTAGACAGGCAGTCCAATTCTGCTCTTCTTTTGACCAATCACATCAGATCTTTTTCAGAGTTGATCCGTTTTGGTAAAAAAAATACAGATTAGTAGATATAAGATAAGACTTGAGCTTCCTGTCTAAACGCAGCCATAGTATTTCAGAGTTTAAGACCGATCAATTAACAAAACTGTACTTACACCAAGGTGCTGGTTCTGGTCTCCAGGAACAATATCCATAGAATTGTCCTGTAGTTTAAGTTGGACAGAGAAAGAGATGCAGTGCATCATCTCAAGCACACCTACAGTACCAGTAGTTTCAGTAGGTGTTCATCCGATGACACAGCACACAGGGTAAATGTCAGTGCTATTGTTGATTTGTACGTGTCAAGTTGTACACTGTACATGTCCTGTTCACGACGCACAAATGATGCTGCTTCATCAGAGGTTATTTGAAAGGGGACCCGTAGTGAAGTAGTCAAATCCACTCCGAGTCTCACAAAGACCCACTAACACAATACCCACCATGGCACAGCATTCCGGTCGCAATGGTAATGTGACTTTCCAATTTTGCCTGACCTGAATGTAACTTCTTTAAATGAGGAAACTACATGATTGGAAAATGGAGGGTTCATCTTTTTTTTGGGGTGGGGAGGGTGAATTTTTAAAAGGCCTAAGCTCCAGTCGTGGACAATATGGATGGAGAACTGCAGATTGTATCCGACTGGTCTACAGAACAAAGACTGCCTGCGAGTAACGAGGAGAGGATAACGAGCAGGCAGGACAGCTAAACGAGGCCAGAGGGATGGGGTATTTGCGAGCACTGCAGTAATGCCTGTGATGTTGACCCAGCACAATGCTCTTACATATGTTTCGTTCCCATTCTGTTTTATGCCTCATAATGATGCCTAGTTTAAAACTAGCCAATTGCTTTGTCCTAGTGAAAGTTTAAATTATTTCGTGTTTTTTTTTAATGTTGGGTTGTTTTGGTATCTAGAGAGGAACGCCTAAGGGGAGTGTGGTCTTCCGGTTCAGACTCCAGAAAGTGGTCATGCCTTGAGCTTTGTACTCCAATCACTATTGAAGAAGAAAAAATCATATATTTTTTAATAGGTTCTAGGCCTGCTTCCATTACGGTCCCTAGCTACTTCTTCTAAAAGTGAACCTTTTGGCGTTTTGATAGATTCCAAAGAACCAAGGTGTAGGCAAAGTTCTATGGGAATATAACCTCCCAAATAGGCTGAAAGCAGAGCTTTCACCATATCCGTTCTTTAGGATCCGAGAACACCAAAGGGCTGGAGGCTACGAGAAGTGGCTAGGGGCCGAAATGGTACAGGGCCATAGCCTYTCTGCCGGTTAGTGAGGAGTCATGTAGCTCTTATTTTAATGGTCATATAGTACATTTAAATTAAATGTGTGTTCTTAACTAAGCAGTACACAAACAGGATTTGTTTTTGGCCTTGCGATTGTATATTGTAGTATTAGACACTTAGATGTCCTGTCCAAGCAGTCTGTAGACATGTAAACAGTTCATTGTGTAATCTTTTTTTTACGTTGATCTTACTTGAACATTGTTTTAAGTATGTTGGATCTCTGTGCCACACTCAGTACGAAGCCAAACCACTGATGATTAAATGCCTGTTTGTTCACCTGGCTGGAAATACTTTGGAGAAGGAGGTGGTGGCAAATGCTTTGGAGAAGGAGGAGGTGGCAAATACTTTGGGCTGCATCCCGATTCTCCACCCTTCTCCCGAAGTCTGCACTTGCACGCATCAATGGATTTAAAAGCAATGGATTGGTGTAATCGTTGGCTAGAGGGAATTTCCTCTTGTTGAGTCTACGACGGGAAGTGTGCAAATGCAAAAAAAAAAATGAAAAAGGGTGAAGAATCAGGACGCAGCAATACTTTGGTTTCTTCACACCTTGATTTAGATCCAAACAAAGCCGGTTAAATTGTCTGCTTTGTTCGTGTTTGATTTATATATTATTTGCATGAAACTCAACTCTAGGCCCATAGTCAAGCTTACAGTATAAAGTGTGTGACGGAAAATCCTGAGTTTACCACAGGATGTAATTACCTGAAGTTACCAGATGGGGGAATACGGGCTTTTGCACCCCTCAGACTTGGACAATAACATCCTAAAGGAGGAGAATAGACCACCTTACATCCAAGTTCTGTTTATTAGGTAGACAGAGACAATAGGGATCTAATACAACCGAAGACTAAATTATTGTATTATAGTGCAACAAATACCATAGATACATTTACACAATTCATGTAACATTCAATATGCACAAATTCGGCACAGTCCAGATATAAAAACGGCGATGGTAGATCTCCTTACATAGAAAACACGTGCCCATATCCTGGTAACACAGGAAGTTGGTGGCACCTTAATTGGGGAGAACGTGGCTCGTGGTAATGTTTGGAGCGGACTTAGTGGAATGGTATCAATCACATGTTTTTGATGCCATTCCATTTGCTCCGTTCCCGGCCGTTATTATGAGGCGTCCTCCCCTCAGCAGCCTCCACTGCTAATGTACCTTTCCTAAGCAGCCTTTGGCAGCTGATGCAGCACATCATTCCTTCCAGTCCACTAAACCTAATATCATCATCCATTATGTACTGTCCTGGCTGCCTATCCTTTAGCTGAGCTCTTGGCCCATGTCCATCTCAGTGACTCACTCTTTGTTCTTGCACTCTAATAGTCTACAGGGTGTGTCCACTGTGTATGTGCACACCACTTGATGCTGGCGATGAGTTTTTATTATTTTTCTCCACACCAAATACAAACACACACATACGAACAATGACTTACAGACGCACACAAACGATGACTACTATCTCCTCTGCCAGACCCTCGTGGTCTCGCCTCCATCCCTAGTGCCTGCATTATTGTTTGCCACTTGGCCTTAAATTGTACCAATTAGATTTTGTTTCTCAATATTTCAATAATAAATCATTTGATTTTTCCCTTGTGTTAATGATGGCGGATTGATTGATTTCCACGTTTTTAAGTATACGTTTTTTTCAAGACGAGAAGAGAATCGTCCAGCCCATTGGGCATCTCACTACACCCCCATATTGTTTTTCCATTTAACCTTTATTCATACAGGTTATTTTCATTGAAATATGCCTTTTGCACTAGAGACCTGTAATGACCTGTGGATATGCTTGTAGTTGTTACATGGTGCCCTCAATACATGATGACTACTCTGAGGTAATGGTCTACAATCTAAAGTTTCAATGGGTCGGTAAGGTTTGGTGTTTGGTGTCTGTGGCGTTGTTAGTTCTATAGTATTTCGTTTGTCGTTTGATAATGTGTTCCAGTGTGTCAAAGGTGGCCTCACGTTTCCAGACTGCCGAACGACGATGACGAGAGAAGTTACTGTAGTAAAGGGGTGACGTGCTAGGCTTCCATGATATTTTCAGATGAGGTTCCCTCTAACGGTTGTCTTGGTGGACCAAATACTTCGTAACCAGGCCAGAAATGTACCACCATGACACTTTTCTTCAGCATGAGTGTACATGTGTGTGCGTGTGTGTGTGTGTGCTGGTCTGTTTGTCTATCTGTATATCTGCCGGTCTCTCTGTCTGTCTGTTAGCCTCTCTGTATGTGTGTGGGCTTGCATGGTTGTTTGCACTGTGCCATGGGCAGCGTATGCAGCTGTACCTGGAGCTGCATACACAAAGTATGTCCGGGGTTAGTGTTGTTTTGGCAGATGGGTAAAACAACAAGACCACACTGGAAGACTGGGCCAATAAGACAAACAGGGGGATGAAAGAAACCGCTTTGGTTTAACAATTAATCCCTGTTCCATTGCCACAGGCTTTCCCATAGAGACCAATACTGAGCCACACCCTTATAGGACAACATTACAGAGCATTGAGGTGGGTGGGCAGAACCAGGAAGTGACTGGATTTAGTGGTTTTACTAACAACCCAATTAAGGATCTTAGTTTGCGGCCGAATACACACACACACACACATACTATAAAAGCTGCGGCGTCAGGGAGAGGCTCTCGATTCCCCATTCTCTGCAATAGGCCCTATACGAGGCTGACAGGCTGCAGATGTAATAATTAGCAAAGCCCTGTGATTAGCTGAGACAGACAGAGGGGTTAGACAAACGGAACCGTATGAGTCACCCGCTTCCACACACACTATAATGAGGCGAGGTAAACACACACACACATTAGGGAGCACACACACACACTGTAAGAAAGGCAGTTTGAATGGTGAGAATCTTTATGTCTACAACTTTCACATCACTCTAGTCCAGAGTAAATGCATCATGTCTGTTTCCAGTCTAACCCTCTCCTCTCCTGGCACTGTGAGTTGGGACTTTTCTTTGCCCAAAGCCTCCTCTTTCATTCGTTCTTCTTTGTCGTCTTGCTGTATAACAAACTAGTTGATGTCCGATTTCTTGGCCCGATTCAGTCTCTTTCAATCTCCTTCTGTCAATCTCATAGTCTTTGTATGTTCCTCGTCTTTTCATTGATTCCTATTGTAAAGCCAGCAGCTGCAACTGAGGGAACAAAAACAAGCTGCCACTCCCAGTGTCTTCATAAGTGCCATAAACAGATGCACCTTATCGTCGCTGTCTGATGAAAACATCTCCAGAACAGAAACTTTTCAGAAAATGTAGAGAATTACCATATTTTCCCATTAACGAACATACCGATTATTAAACTTCAGAAGCTATTTTGAATAAATGTCGATGGTCGTAGAGTTATGAAATGTTCAGAGCACATTGAGTTACTGCTTTGCAAAAACTGAGTTACAAGGTTTTCATCAGACAGTGACATTATGCTAATAAATAAGACATAACCCAGACTGTGAACAATGCCATTCTCAGTTGAATAAATATGCCTATTCTTCATTGATATCAAGAAACTATCAATTGCATTCAAATCGATTTTTGAACCAACTGAAACTGGAACCTTTACAGACTATTGTGTTTACATACTTATGTAGCCTAGCCTATTTGTTTGGCCTTACAGGCATCCAGTGTAGACCTGCAGTAGTTTAAATATTAGCCATGCAGCTGGATTTTGGAAGTTCATACACAGAGTATGAGTGGGGGGGGGGGGGTGAGGGATGGGGCAAGGCACTCTCGCACACAGAAAATAAAAGGAGTGGCAGTGGTTTAGCATATGACATCATCCCTATTTTAAATAAACCTCAGGCCATGTTCTTCATTGGTTCCTAGCTGGAGAAATCGATTTTTTTGGGGGGGGGCATGCTTCTCCTTCAATTTCACCCTCGCTCGACTATGTGGTAACTCCACTCATTCGATTCTTCATCTTGAGAGTGGTCTGCTTCTGTGGTCCAAAGAACGTTACTAAAGGAGGGATGCACGTCGTTTGAACAAGTCAATTGAATCTACAGCTTCATTGTGAAGCTTGACAGTAAAGGGAGTCAGCTGCACGTTTGATTGTTTGTCCTCTAAATTTATAACGTCTGCGTCGACATATTTGGTCTGTTTTTGTCCAGCCAGCGAGGAAGTAGCCTTAAAAAGGAGTAGCCTACGACGGTCCCTGAAAGAATTTGGGGAAACGCTGCGAAGCGTGCCTCGACATTCTTACGGTGAGTGAGAATTGATACATTGTAGCACTAGCCAGCAAACGTCTTGCAAAAAGCAATTTCTTGGCTACATTGTTGCCATTTCGGCGTATTTGATCATTTTCTGCTAATTCATGCTGGCTTCGCGTTAAACAATGGCTACTACTTTATCCAAACAAAGCTCATGAAATTACACAGATCAAACGTTCGTTTTTGAAAGCCCATGTTTTCTAACTGGATTTGATGTGATGCCTACAACGTCGGTGGAGTTTGGGCGGTGGTTTCCTTAACCTAAAACAGCCTTGTCAAGGCGCATTAGGTGACTGGACACAACTGTATATGTAGCCTATATGTTAATTTAATCAATAATTTATTGACTAACCTCGGCACCAAACTTCCCCCTATTATGCCCCAGCTCCGACTCTCATTGTTCTGAGAATGAGGGCCCCAAATGGCTACTGCAAAACCGGGGTTAATTTACCGTTAATTATTTGGGCTTCGCTAAATTCTGTGGCTCGCAGGTAAACTCTGCTATGAAACTGCGTTTTCTAATGGAGAGCAGGTGGAGCGCGAGCCCATTATCGATTGATAGCCCAATCGAAAGTGCATCCTTAACTGTTCTTTTATTTATATATGTGTGTGTGTGTGTATATATGTGTGTGTGTATGTAGTCTAAATGTCTTTGTTGGTTACATTGCTGAATCAATATCACATTATACACACCATTAACATCCAGCTAAAAATCTAATGTGCGCAAAATTGATAGAGAAGCATGTAGGCCTGCGCCTGTCCATCACAATTTCCCTATCACAAGAAGATGTTGAGTTACTTTTTACACCAACAGCACGTCAGTGAAAACGGGAGTGTCTGTCTGGCGTATCTCCAAGTCTGGAGATGGCTGGCTGCTAGATTATACTGCTCACCAAGATTCACATCGCTGTCTGTTTTCATACTCACACATACACATCCAGAGATATCACCCATGACAACAGACTGGGCAGCGCTAGAGGGAGAGTTCAGAAGCATCAGATGGCTATGTCAGATCCCAGTGATACTGTCATCTGGGTTTTGGCTCCAAATACATATTACGTCATCCGTAATGGGGCACATGCATTCCACATGCCAACGAATGCTATCCCACCTGCCCCATCTCAATGTCACTGATTGGGTGTCAACAGAAGTCCATCAAATGACTGATTCTTGATCAGATTTCGAACGTCTATCGAACAGCATCAGTCTGGTCGTGTCTGCTGTTGTCATCAATTGTTCTGTTTCAGATAYCAGGCCTCTTATCAGTGATCAAGTGTTTAATTTCAATCTGAAAGAAAGAGTTAATTATGTTAAACTGTCATTTGATTTCTTAAAGGAGACATGACTGTTTTCCTTTTTGCTAATATGGTGAATGTGATCTTGTTTGGTTTTCGGGTTTTGTTGTAGGGGTGTGTTATATATCCGTTTCAGGGTGTCGCATTGACTGAGAGGTTACGTTGCTGCAGGGGTTTGACAGTGACACCCTCTCGCCCACCCTGAGTGGGGAGTGTATGTCCTCGCTCAGCAGTGACCTCTCAGGCAACCCTCTGAGTGTGAATTATCACTGCAGGGGTGTGAAACCATCTCTCTCACTGATGCCTATGGCAGCCTGAGCTCCTAACAAGTTCACCAGATCAGGGGTGTGAAACATGCAGTCCGGGAGGGGGGTCCAATCTGGCCAGCGGATGCTCTTATTATTATATACTTTAAAATGACTAAAACCAAATCAACTGTCAATTATAATGGACCTACATTCAAACAGTTTCTTGAATGTGTCCAGCTCACTAATAATCACCTACATGTCAGGGTGCATTGAAAATTCCAGAAACGATAGATGGAGGACCATATTTAGCTAATTTTTAATATAACAAATTCTGTGCGGCCTGCCGGACCTCGTTGAAGACCAAATGTGGCCCCCGGGGGGAAATTACCTTGACACCCCGGTTTAAGATAATAACACTTCCCCTGTATGGTCGCCACATCCTCTGTCCTCATCCTAAACCTCTGCAGTGTCAGATCTAAATAGAATAGAGGTTGGTAGTCAGTGACTAGAGTCTGGTTTCAATTATGGGCTCTTTTGGCATAGAGGAACTATATCACACTACGTCAATAAGGGGGGGAAATTCAAGGGACTCTCCCAACAAGTTACGGGGCGGAAATAACATTACGTTCCAATTCAAAACCAAAGTTTTCAGTGGTTTTGCAGGAAGTTGATGCGTTGGACTAGGAACCGAAAGGTTGCTAGATCGATTCCCAGAGCTGACGAGGTAAAAATCTGCCGTTCTGCCCCTGAACAAGGCAGTTAACCCACTGTTCCTGTGCCGTCATTGAAAATAAGAATTTGTTCTTAACTGACTTGCTTAGTTAAATAAAATAAAATTTTAAAATAGCCACTAGTGAAATGCACTCGTTAAAAATAACCTCTGTGATCTCCATCTTGCTAGCCAATATTTTTTTAAAGCGGATAAAGTAGTGATGTAGGCAGTGACGTAGTTTGCCTATGCCAAAAAATAACCTAGTCACTGCTTTTGTCTATGGTTGGGTTGACGAGACTACCCTACGTGCAGGTTTAGGATCAGTATTACCAACCCTAAAATCATCCTTATCGCTGTAGTTATTGAAAGAAAACTGACCTTAGATCAGCCTCGTAGAACTAACGTTCTTTCTACGAGAGTCATGTAACATGATTAGCACCCAACTAGTCTTGGTATGTAAATGCACTGGTGCACTTCAAATGGTTCCTCTCCTGTAGTCTGGACTCCCTTGTTAGTCAGCATGGTGCCCTTTGGGGCAGCTGCAGTTGTCTATTTTAGTTAAGACTCACAGAAATACAGGTGGTTGTCATTGCATTGTTTCCGATCGCGTGACCGGACCGCTGCTTAAATTGGATACAGCCGTAAAACTCAGGTCAGTATCTGAGTTATTTCGTTGGGTGCCTTCAACAAATTCACTTAAATAATWGTATTGGGAGTGCGGGTGTCACAAAAGTGTGCTGTTGACTGAAATGGCTTTCCACTTGTATGGTTGCTAATGCGCCCTTATTTGCTCTGGTTATTGTTGGGGCCATGTGAAAGCATCAATGCAACATCTGCTGAGATATTACGCAATGCATGTCAAGGTCACTGGGCTCAAATCCATTTTCTTTGCCCTGCAGTGAGCAGATGATATAATACCTAATTACARACACCCTGACGGGACTAGCTATTATCTACCCTATCAACTGCCATAAAATCCCTCAATTTGCTGTATTACATATGGCACACATCTGCTGTGAAATACAATTACAGTAGGTTTCATCATGCATTCTCTCTCTGGTTTCTATGGTGTCTCAGTAAGTCGGACTCAAAAATAGGGAGTAGGGTGCTATTTGGGACGCAGACACGGTCTCCAGTCTGGAAGGGTTGCTGCCGGCTGTCCCGTGGGAAGCTGTGGTTGGTTGTGCTGCTGTAGCGCTTGCCACTGTGGTGGTCTGTGCCTTGGCATTCAGCGTTCTCTTTATTAGCCACGAAGCAATGGACACACACTGCTTTTAGACTCTGTGGCTGCCTGGCATTGTGAAATGTGGCTCTGTGCTCTGCTATGAGCCAAAGTGTTCAGCACATTCAGGAATCTGGTTTGGTCAGATCCTGTGTGTTCTGGTCTGACCTTTCTGCTCAAAGAACTATTAAGTCCACTTATTTAATATTTTTCCTATGAGGCTTCATTCAAATCTATTCGCACTGTATCCCTCCCGATAGGCTTTAGCCATATCTGGTTTGTTTTAATGGGGTGCTTTGGGACAAGGTTTGATTTGTGGTTAGGCGTTGACCCTCAGGTTTGAGGTGTGTGTATGACGGCCCTTGCTGTCTGTGTTGTGGCTGGTTACACACATCCTGTTTTGCTCTGGTCTGTCTCTCGACCCATGAGTAACCTAGGTCTGTGTGTTCAGTAATAGAGTCATGGTGTGTGTGCCCCCAAGTGCCTGGCAGCCAGGCAGGCGCGATGGGATCAGTCCATCTGGCCTGGGCTCACCCTGGCTGCTCATAGCCCTGGTAACTGATCTGGACCTTAGGCGGCAGCACCACAGAGCACAGCTACTTTCCACTATTGACTTTCTTCCTGATCCCCAGAGAGGAGCGGCCCTGTAGCCGTCCCACTATCAGCCTCACCCTCCCCATCCCTCCAAAGCCTGGTGTCCCTGGTCTGTCATGGCTTTAACTCAATTAGTCTTTCAGTGATTCCCTGCAACCTATCCCCTTGTCTCCTTCGCAAACCCATCAGACCTTCTCCAATGGGGGTTGAGAAGATGTGCAGAATCAAGGATTTATGAATTTAGAGCCCTGGTGTCCCAGGTCTGGTTGTTCTTGTGGGATTTTGGCCAAAACCAAGCATGCCAGCTGCTACCCCTGTCCCCCTGCCCTGGCTAAACTAATCCATACGCCCCTCTATGCCCCAGGACAAAGGGGGCTCAGTGGGCACAGGGGCAGACAATGGGGCCCTGTCTGTTACCTTTTAATCCTCAGATTACTCACTGACAACCAGCACACACACCTCCCCTCTGCCATCTCCCACCCTGCGAGAACATTCAGCCCCATTCGCGCCTTGTCCTGACGAGACCCCCAGACCAAACCTGGCTCAGTGCTGCTTTGAACCTGGTCCAGTTTAACCAGATTGTGCTAGCCTCGAGTCTATTTCCTTCTTATTCCCCCCAGGCTAAATGACTAGGTTACCCCATTGTCTTATGATTTCCCTTAACACTACCTTGTTAGGCTATCCCATCTGACTTCCCCCAAGGCTAATTGGCTACACTAACTATCCACTTAGCCTGTAGCGTGACTCGCCACAGTCTTATCCTCCTCATCCCGTTATCGAGTGCTTTGAAGTCACTTAGCACATCTCCATGCCCCCCTATGGAATTAATTAACATTAACGTGTGGTTTAAGTACACAGTCCAGCTAATGAATTGTTTAGCCAATGCTTCGTGTCCATCCTATATGTCAGGAATTGAATTGTTAAGCCAATGCTTCGTGTCCATCCTATATGTCAGGGACAGCAGCTCTAATTCTGGAGGGCTGTAGCGCTTGCAGGACACATACTTCAGCCAAGCAATCAACTAATTATGGTCTTTCATTAGACCAGGATAGGGTTTATTCATAGGAGCTGGACTGGAACAGGAGCATGCACACACTGCAGTCCTCCATGACTTGGAGATGTCCACTACTGATCCATAGAATAGCTTAGAAGCATCTTTGTTCTCTCCGTATATCTGTGGTCTACCCAAGTTGGCAAAGGGGCCTTGTGSCCCGGTGTCTCCAACGGGGTCTGCCCCAGCCTCATCAGTCATCCAGGAAGTGGGACTGTGCAGACACATCATACAGGTCTTTGTCTAGAGTTAACAAGCTTTGTGGTGCGCCAACTATACATGGGGAGGGGCTTCCAGAAGACCCCTAGTGCAGAGGACACCCAGTGAGGGGTGGGGTGATGCAAGAAAGGGSCGCTTGGTGGGGTAGAGTTCCGCTACCCGACCTGAGCTCGACGGACCCCGACATTATACATCGGGTTAGGGCCTGTTTATTCATCAGTAACTAGGGTATGGGCAGGGTGTCACTAAATTGACCTCTAACATTTTGAAGCTGAGCCAGTCGCTTGTGCTCTGCTGCGCAGTACAGTCATGTATGACTAGGATCATAACGATGTTCCTTGCGTATTGTCGGAGTTTACAGCTAACTGCTCTCATGTCTCTTCATTGAGCAGAGCAGCCCAAGTGGAGCCCTTGCTATGGTTACTCACTGACTCAGAGTGCAGGGAGCTTGTGTCAGATGGAGAGTAGCAGCTAATGGGTTTACTAATGGAGGAAGTCTTTTCTGATTTTGGGCCGGGCCTTAAACTTGGCAGAAACAATAGGGCCTGAATGTCTTGGGCATGGTTAGGGTTTGGGGGGCTTAAAATACATGCCCGTGCAGGGCTCCAGTAGGGGGTCCCATGTTTTGGATTGTACCCTAAGACATTTAATGCTGGCTGGCTTGGGGAACCTGTGTGTTTTGTTTTTGATTAGCCATAGAGGGATTTGATAGGTCATTTTTGAGATTTGATTTGTCATTGTCATGGGTTTTAGGCTTCAATTCTGTCTCCAACTGAAATGAGCACTACCTCTTCAGTGTACTGCCACTGCCAGATGAGATGACATGGGCTTCAGTTAGTAGCGATGGCTTTTCAGGTCGGCATGAGCTCATATTCCCACTGAGTAATTCCATTCCACTCTGAGTCCATTGTGCCAGTGGATCTGGTTAAATGGAAGGGTAAAGGTCAGTAAGCTATCCTCCATGGGAGAGTTTCTCCTGTTGAGATGCCTCATAGGAGATCAGCACCCTGCCCTCACCCTCAGGTCACTGTGAAGAGCCTGCCATCATAGGGTGTGCATGGGAAGGCAGCGGTGCGTAGCGGTGCATAGCTTCATTGGGAGAGCCCACAGTAGTGTGTGTGCGTTGTCCAACATGGCCTGTTTTTGTTACGGAGTGGCTGCGGATCTGGCTTTTTCAGGATCTTCAGTCTACAGCACTGAAAGATTCTGTGCATGTATATATTCTCTACGCTTGGAGAAGAGGCTACTCGGGCGACGCATATGTAACAATTGCTTAACACTATGGGTACTGTATGTTTAAGCTTAAACTCTATTGGACCAGTTAGGTTCGCTACTGGAGCAGTAGTGAGAAATGAAAACCACACAACTGAATAATTTAGGAAAAGAATGCCGGCTTGTATTTTGTAAATAAAAACACTTACAAAATAAATGAATCACTTTGAGTAAATATTTATGTGAAATTTGTACAATGAGCTCAATATCAATGAAATGCATCAACTTTACAACACACTTAGATATCGGCCATATATTCTGCCTATAGTTTACTAGGGTGCACCCAACTCTGAATACTGTGATCTTGCAGACACTGATTCAGCTTTGATCAAACTTTATTAAACGAGCACCATTCCACTGAGTAGCTTGTTCTCTGCACCTAAAGAGAATATACACGTATGCAGAAGCTCTGGATCTTTGAGAGCAGCAGACTAAAGATCCTGAAAAAGTCGGCTCGGCAACCATCGCCTTTTTGTTATCAGACGCCAGCAGGGACTGTGAAGGAAATGCTAGTGCCTCTCTCTCCCTCACTGTGTCCCAGAATGAATTCTTTGGAGTAGAGCTGTGTTTTGTGTGTGTGGTTTCCTGCCTCTTTTGCAGTGTGTGGAAGAAGGCGGCAGTTGTGATTCGAGTGCGTTGGGATGTGAACAACCCGCCCCCCAGTTGGGTCTGCCGAGGACATCACTCACTCACACGCTTTGGCACTTGCGACCCCTACCCTTATTAAACCCTGCCTACTAGCCTATATAGAGCCCACTGCAGCCTCCATATAGGATCTTATCATAATCTCATGCTGCACTTGACACAACCAAAGCCTCCTTGAAGGTAACATTGCTCACTGTTGCCCCTAGTGGCCGGTTTCCACGTCATCTCCTGACGTCCTCAGACATGGATGGATGTCGAATACCGACTTGCATCACTAGTGACCTGCCTGGTTTGCTTTTGTTGATTCGCTGTATTTTCAAAATTGAGAGCACGGACTCCCATGTCTATGACAATTGCATCTTTCATTTAGTTGAGAAGGACTGAGACAGCCATGCAACTGGGTTGAGAACAGAGCTGGGCTCATATGCTCAGCAGAGCCTCCCCTGTCATTACGCTGTGAGTAATGACTATCTTGTGTTGGTGGATTTCATCAGGAGATTGGATCTCTCTGCGTGCCATGTTTTCTGAGTGTTCTGTGGTGATGCAGCAGAACTCTGCAACACTGCCTTATATGGGCAGAAGAAGCAACAGTCTTACGCTCTCTCCACACCCCACACACACTTCACCCCATCCTTCACCCTTCCATCACCAATCCTAAGAGTTCATTCAACTTCCCCTTCTTACTAAATATATTGGCTCCCTCTTTGGACAGGCTGGCAGTCTAGATAGGCCAGTTCTGGCTTTCCCTGCTCAACTATCCCCCCCCCCCCCCCCCCCCCCCCCTCCCCCTCGGTGGATAGGAAGTATATAGGAGGCTGTGTTCTCATGCTGTTGGTAGGTTAATGACTTGGGTCATTCATTAGGCACTCAATGGAAGAAAATGGACTGACAAGGGGAAGGATTACCTGAACCAGCATTTCTTATTGGTCAAGTTTTCATTTTCCATTGCAAAATGCTTTGCTACGATTTTCCCTAATGAAGATGACCCGTGTGTGTGTGTTTGTGTGTGTGTGTGTGTGTGTGTGTGTGTGTGTGTGTCTGCTTTGGTCAAAATGCGTTGTAACTTCTGGTGAACTTGGTCAGTTGTTGACTTTGACTAGTGACTGCCCCTTTCCTGTCTGCAGGGAACTGGTCCAATAATGAAGTTCTATGTAGGAAACCCCCTTCCCTAATAAACCCCTCCTTCTCCAATACTCTTTTCTCCTACAAAACTCCTGTCTTTCTAAAGCCTCTCCACTCTCTCCCTTATCCACCCTCCTTTCCTGTCATACCCCTTTATATATATATATATATATATATATATATATATATATATATATATATATATATACACACACACACTGAATGAAGCCTGTGTTTCCTTTGGCCAGAGCCCCAGTACTTCGGAGGCCTCCACATAGCAAGGCCTCACTCAGTCAGACAGCAGTCCATTAATGAATAACCAGAGACTGAGGCCCCTGTTTGTCGAACACCCATGGTGCTATACAGCTCAGTTACACCATAGTCTCTACCATCCAGGCCCAGTTTAGCTAGCAGACGCTGTGTTAAATGCTCAATTGGGTTGTCTCTGTCAGGCACAGGGGCAGTCAGGGAAGGTTGGTCACAGACACAGGGTTTGCTTTGGCAGTGCAGTCTAAAATGGAGGTCTATTGTTCACAGTCTTGTAGTCAAAGATGATGCAAGTACTCTGTACAGCACAGTGGAATCAGAAGAATGCTTAATCTGACCGTCCCCTGTGCTCTCTCACACAGTTTATATACTGAACAAAAATATAAATGCTAAAATGTCAAAGATTTGACTAAGTCACAGTTCATATAAGGAAGTAATTCAATTTAAATGAATAAATTAGGCCCTAATCTATGGATTTCACAGGACTGGGAATACAGATATGCATCTGTTGATCTCAGATAAAGTAGTGGTGTGAATCAGAAAACCAGTTGGTATCTGGTGTCACCACCATTTGCCTCATGCAGTGTGACACCTCTCCTTCGCATAGTTGATCAGGCTGTTGATTGTGGCCTGTGGAATGTTGTCCCACTCCCCTTCAATGGCTGTGCCAAGTTGCTGGATATCGGCGGGAACTGGAATACACTGTTGATCCAAAGCATCCCAAACAAAACTCTGGTAACACCTGTGGTGGACATTCCTGCATTCAACATGCCAATTGCACACTCCCTAAAAACTGGAGACGTCTGTGGCGTTGTGTAACACAACTGCACATTTTTAGGGGCTTTTTATCATCCCCAGCACAAGGTGCAACTGTGTAATGATCATGCTGTTTAATCAGCCTCTTTATATGCCACACCTGTCAGGTGGATGGATAATCCACCTGACAGGTGTGGATTTACTTGTTTTAGAGAAATAAGCTTCTTGTGCATATGGAAAATGTCTGGGTTCTTTTATTTCAGCTCATGAAACATGGGACCAACTATTCAGTGTATATATTCGTACACACCCTTCCTGTGACAGCTGTTTATAGGCTGCTACCCTGAGGAGCCTGACAGGCAGAGCTGGAATGTGGACGGGGTGGCTCGGCTCACCGACAGACGCCCTGGCCCGAGCTCTCCCCAGGCATTCCAGCACATGTGCACACGACACTGGGCCTCAACCTCAAACCTTTAGGGCAGATTTATCATTGAAACACCCCTCATATTTCCCCTCTGCACTCTCCCCGTTCACCTCCCTCTGTGAGCTAGCAGAGAGAATAATCTATTTTTCACCTGTGGTTAAGACTGTTATGACACTAAGCTGACATCAGTAACACCCCCAGCATCCATCCCAACCCTTGCTCTTTTTCTCTTTCGTTCTCCCTGTAGTCCGACTGCATTTCCAACCCACTCTCAACACCGCTAAATCCCCCTCTGTTTGTATTAAAGGAGTATTATAAGTGACCCATTTTGCTGTGCGGCTAAAACATGGCTGGCACTGTAGGATGATTGCAGACAGCTGTAATTAAACTGCAAGAAAAAAAGAGAGTGGGCGAGAGAGGGGGGGGTGAGTTAGAAGATGCAACGCAGCAAAGATGAGACGGAGACAGGGGCAGCGAGTTTCTTCCGTCTAGACAGCCCACCCCACAGGCTTACGATGGCAGCGTTAACCACACACCCAGAGAATAACAGACAACTTGCAGAGTTTGTTTTCCTGGACACTAGTTATTATCCAGTCACTGTTGTCAGACTGCAGCCCGGGAGCAATTTCCAACCGGCTTATGAATTTGCATACTTCCAACACATGGTAATTGTTGCCAGGGGCATTGAGCTAATTGCGATATTAGCTGCAGCGCTAGCTGGAAAGTAAGCATGCTGTGTCCTGAATATGGTATTAGCCTTTTTTTTTTTTTTTTTACTGGTATTTGTTATGCAAATGAATGGAGGGGAGCACAATGGCTCATTATTTCATAAAAATGCATGACGTCTTTCATATCTATCAACRGTGCAGTTTATTCTATCGTTTTTTTTGGTGGGCGTTCCCCTTTTAATCATTCCAATTGCAAATCTATGCTAAGACTTGGCCAGGGATATGGAAAGCAGCTCAGAAATTCCCAGAGAATTTGTCACGAGGACATTTTGGTGATGAGGGGTTTTAAGAAAGATGCCGTGCAATAGTTTCAAATAGGACAAACTACAGCTAGCTTCTCTGACGCAGAGGAGTCTCTAACACCCTCACTAATCGCCTTGCTACAGTTCAACAAAGCCCTTGATATGCATGTGTAGGGTTTTAGTGACGCCATCATGCCACCTACCACTACCCAGAGGTCGGCTCAGTTCATGGTAAGGAATGCGATACAGGCTGCACTTTGGTAAGCCCCTGGCATTAGTGGTTAAGTCAGCAGCCACTGGCATTTGCTGGACCTGCGATGGGCACAAGTAAAGCCAGGCCAGTGCCCATTCTGCCCAAGGCCAAAACATCCCCCTTTTATCCTGCTGCTGTCCACCGAACGCGGATACAGCGACGGCGCGTTAAATCCGACTCCTGCCCGGCCCACTGGCGCTGCCCGCTGGATTTACTTAGCTGGCAGTCGTCCCTCTCTGACGTCCCTCATCCCGCTATCTCCCTAATGCATCACTACATTGGTGTCAGAGCCCATCCAAATGCAGTAGCCGCATTGTTTGAAACACTGAGTATTGAGTTGAACTTGTGATATTGTGAAGAGATTACAAATTAGTAAATTAAGTTTAGCCATGTTTCCTCCCCAAATTAGATTGATGATAATGCTCAATGTACTAGGTCCTGGTGAAACTCTACTGGCCTCTAACTCATGGACAATAATCCAAACTTGATTCAGCCAAGTCATTGATAACAAATTCTGTTTCACAAAAACCTCTTGGGCATCAAGAGTTGAAGTATGCTATAATATATATATATATATATATATATAGCATTGAATAATGTAGAGATCTGTAAGAATAGCTAGCAGCTCTGGTGTAGGCCTGCTCAGTTGACTGAAGGCTGCAAACTTGGCCCCTCTCCTCATGGTGCCTTTATCCTCCCTGGCCCCTCTCTTGCTCTGTGCTGTAGATATGTAACAGAAGAGAGGAGAAAAGGGAGGTGGCGGCGAACAGCCTTTCTGCCTGCAGTTAGAGCCAGAAGGACGAGGAGAGGAAAAGCACTGAAGGCTTTTTGTTTGTCCTCTCTGGTTGAAGTAGGGGTCAGACCATTGGTTTGGAGGGAGAGATTGAGGGGTGCATGTGTTTCGGGGGAGGGGTGTTGGTATTAGTTCTATTGGCCGTCTGCTATCAAACTGGCCCAGCGAGTTCCACAGGATCCCCGCAAGTGATCTGTTTGTTAATTTGCCTTTTAGTCCAGTCATTTGCCAATTGACCGGACTAAAAGGCTGTTAGGCCTCGTGTCACTCAAACAGGCCAAGGCCAAACGGTATTGAAGGAAAGAAATTCCTCTGTAAACATAAAAATGTGTGAATAAGTAGCAAACTGAGGTTTGTGTGGAGAGTTGGGGACAAGGTGTTCCACTCTATGGTATGTGTCGATGTTAATACAGTTGAAGTCGGAAGTTTACATATACCTTAGCCAAATACATTTAAACTCAGTTTTTCACAATTCCTGACATTTAATCCTAGTAAAAAGTCCCTGTCTTAGATCAGTTTATTTTTAAGAATGTGAAATGTCAGAATAATAGTAGAGAGAATGAATTATTTCAGCTTTTATTTCTTTCATCACATTCCCAGTGGGTCAGAAGTTTACATACACTCAATTGGTATTTGGTAGCATTGCCTTTAAATTGTTTAACTTGGGTCAAATGTTTCAGGTAGCCTTCCACAAGCTTCCCACAATAAGTTAGGTGAATTTTGGCCCATTCCTCCTGACAGAGCTGGTGTAACTGAGTCAGGTTTGTAAGCTTCCTTGCTCGCACACGCTTTTTCAGTTCTGCCCACAATTTCTATAGGATTGAGGTCAAGTCTTTGTGATGGCCACTCCAATACCTTGACTTTGTTGTCCTTAAGCCAATTTGCCACAACTTTGGAAGTATGCTTGGGGTCATTGTCCATTTGGAAGACCCATTTGGACCAAGCTTTAACTTCCTGACTGATGTCTTGAGATGTTGCTTCAATATATCCACATTTTCCTCCCTCATAATGCCACCTATTTTGTGAAGTGCACCAGTCTCTCCTGCAGCAAAGCACCCCCACAACATGAAGCTGCCACCCCCGTGCTTCACGGTTGGGATTGTGGTGTTCGGCTTGCGAGCATCCCCCTTTTCCTCCAAACATAACGATGGTCATTATGGCCAAACAGTTCTATTTTTTTTTCATCAGACCAGAGGACATTTCTCCAAAAAGTACGATCTTTGTCCCCATGTGCAGTTGCAGACTGTAGTCTGGCTTTTTTATGGTGGTTTTGAAGCAGTGACTTATTCCTTGCTGAGCGGCCTTTCAGGTTATATCGATATAGGACTCGTTTTACTGTGGATATAGATACTTTCGTACCTGTTTCCTCCAGCATCTTACAAGGTCCTTTGCTGTTGTTCTGGGATTGATTTGCACTTTTTGCACCACAGTACGTTCATCTCTTAGGAGACAGAACACGTCTCCTTCCTGAGCGGTATGACGGCTGCGTGGTCCCATGGTGTGTATACTTGCGTACTATTGTTTGTACAGATGAACGTGGTATCTTCAGGTGTTCGGAAATTGCTCCCAAGGATGAACCAGACTTGTGGAGGTCTACAATTTATTTTCTGAGGTCTTGGCTGATTTCTTTTGAAACGGGAAACCTTGATGTCAAGCAAAGAGGCACTGAGTTTGAAGGTTGGCCTTGAAATACATCCACAGGTACACCTCCAGTTGACTCAAATGATGTCAATTAGCCTATCAGAAGCTTCTAAAGCAATGACATCATTTTCTGGTATTTTCCAAGCTGTTTAAAGGCAGTCAACTTAGTGTATGTAAACTTCTGACCCACTGGAATTGTGATACAGTGAATTGTAAGTGAAATAATCTCTGTAAACAGTTGTTGGAAAAATGATTTGTCCTAACCGACTTGCCAAAACTATAGTTTGTTAACAAGAAATTTGTGGAGTGGTTGAAAATGAGTTTTAATGACGCCAACCTAAGTGTATGTTAACTTCCGACTTCAACTGTAAGTAACTGAATAGAGTTGCTGCTTGGCCTCTATAGGTTTCTCCATCTGCTCCACTGAAGTTTCAGTCAAAAACTATTAATGATGACATCAGTCAGATGGCTTCTGCGTAAATGTTACTGCTCTCCCAGTCCCTTCCTCTTCCATTCCTCTCTCCCTTCCCCCTCTTGCTCTCCCTTCCTTTTCTTCCGTTGCTCCCTTAACTTACCCTCTCTTTGTTACGCTCTCCCTCTTTTCTTCTTCCCCTCCTTCCTTTTCCATCTCTTGCACCCCCCCCCCCTCTCACTCTTGCTCTCTTCTGCGTGTGCTCCTCTCTCTCGCGCTCTCTTCCTCCTCTCTTGCCAAGCCTGTTTGTTGAGCTCCAAACACAGATTTCTGCCCAGACCATCTGTTGACTGAACATATCTTAGAGCGTATCGAGGGGGTAGAGTAGTGGAAAGAGGAACAAGTGGCTAAGAAAAAAAGGAGTGAGGGAATGGGGGGGATACTGGAGAAAAATGAACTATTGTTGTTGGTGCTGGGGTAGAAGGGCAGTTGGACAGGGGGAGCTTGGAGGAGTGGGTGGGAGGGCTGGTGGTGGAAAGTAGAGTATATGAGAAAAAGCAGCAATGGGGAGAGGAGGCCACGTTGCTTGGGAAAGCAGCCTGCCAGGGTTCGAGGTGCTCCAGCAAGGCTAATGAGCTCCAGATCCTGCTCATCCCCCCCAAATGTCCATCCACGCTCTACATTTGTTTCACACAGTGTTGTCCATTGAGGCCTCCCAGAACCAGCGTTTGACTTTTCTTAGTAATCGCTGGCTGTCATTGTGGTCAGTATCTGGGCAGCAGAATCACAAACAAATGGGACATGTGGTCCTGGTTTTCCTGTCTCCGTCTCGGTCTGTCAATTGCAAGGCCTTACGGTCTCTCCCTCACTCTCAATATATGCTGGAGGACATTTTGTTTTCTCTTATTGCATGTCAAACTTTTTTTAATAGTACTCTGACAGTTTTAATCATGCTTTGTTCTTAGTCTCTGTGATGCTCACATTGTATTACTATCAGACAGTGTGAGTGACTGTGCAATTTAGAAACAAATCTTCATGTTGGCTTCCCTGGCTGCTCTCCTGTTTTTCCAGTAGTTTCAAATTCCTCGGTGAGACCATGTGCCTCATGGTATTTCCGTTGGTTCTAATGTTTTTAAAATGCTACTTGTCTACGACTGCATGATTTCATGTGTGGCTATTCTGATAATATACTTGAGTTCTGCTACCAGTATTTGTAGTTCTATGATAAACAAACATGAAATGTCACCATTTCGGAATCTCTCTTCTCCCCATTCAGATCTGTGAGGTTGTTGACAGGACGTTGGTTCCACTCCGGTTTCAGTGTGTTTGTGAGCCGCTGGATCCGGTGAGTGAGACCGTTGCCGGGCCTACAAGGGATGAAACCGGATGGGGTTGCCATGGAGCCCACAGAAGCTGTAGGAGCCGAGCCCTCGGCCCAGGGGATGGCCACTGACGAGATGCCCGCCCAGCCAGCCCCTTCAACTTCCCCGTCCCCTCCATCACAGCCCGAAGACACCCAAAACACCACAGAGCAGCCTGAAAGCCATACAGCACCCCCTGCGTCCAAGGAGGCCAATGGCAAGGCAGCAYCTGACCCCAAACCCAAAGCTAAGACCGTGGGCTTGGCTAAACCACGGCCAGGCACAGCTGGCACCAAGGCCACAACGGGTCCGGCATCAGGACCCAGCACTTCTCGTCCGGGCACGGCCCCAAGTCACATGGCCAATGGAATAAAGTCCTCAGCCAGTGACCTGGCCAAGAAAGCAGCTTTGGACAAAAAGAAGACCACAGCCGGAGCACCGGCGTCAGCTGCAGCCACGAAGAGGTCCGTGGGGCCGGCCGCCGCTTCCACTGTCAGGACCCAAACTAAGGTGGCTGACAGGAAGGCTGTCGGAGTCCCCAGGTCCACCTCTGCTACCAGGCCAACCAACGCTACATGGACTGCGGCGATGGGTCCTGGCAGTCCAACGAGGAGACCTCCTGCTGCTGGTCCCATTAATGGGGCCGGGGCCAGACCCAAAACCACAGGTGAGGACTATGCACACACAAACATACTGCCGAGTATTTAGTCTTGTTAATCATGTTTTGGTTAGACAGCTTTTTGTTTTCCTTTGTCCCGTGTTGAGTCTAGTTAGTTACTGTCCTATGTATTTTAGAGCTCACACAAACCCACCTGTGCTTGGCTGCAGACACATTTGCTCTCAACTCCTACTACACCAATCCTTCATCCCAGTCCTCTGTCCTCACTCCCACCCCTCATCTTCATTCCACCTTTTTCCTCCCCCATCTCTCTCTTCATGCACTTTCTCATTCGCTCTCCCTCTCCTCTAGCTTCCAGACTTGCAGCTTCAGCTGCCCCCAAGCCTTCCAGCACTTCAGCCACGGCCAAACCCGATAGGACGACGGTTTCCAAGACAACCAGGTAAGGCAGCCTATCCCGTGACTGCACCACCACCGGGAATGCAAAGTGATTTACGGGCCAGTGACATTTGTGAACAGCACCGGGCATGCAAAGTGATTTACCGGGCAGTGACATTTGTGGCTGGCAGATGCTCATTTGAATGAACTCGAGGGGGGAAAACCCAGGCACTGTTTATAGTTTAAAAAACCTCTCCCCTCACATACACAACACATAATGCAATCCCCCAAGATCTGAGGAGCCGCTTCGCACAAAAGGCATCACTCGACAAATCAGATCAGTGAACGACTTGTTTTGCGAGGAGCTTAAATTGAGTATCGATGTAAAGTGGCCATTGTGTGTCCTGCCGGTCTGTTATTGGATTAGGTTTCCCACTGTCTCAAATGGCATTCCATATTATAATTTGCACTACTGTTGACCAGAGAATTATGGGTCCTGGTCAAAGTAGTACGGTGCCATTTGGGACGCAGCCCTAGTCTACTGAGTCACACTAACAGAAATAAATAAATAGACAGAAGAGAACTCTTTCACACTGCCCCAGTCAGCACCACAGTGTTACTGAATAACATGGGTTATTGCCCCCAGGGCAGGAGTTATTCACTGGGGCTCTGGTCGCGCTCTCGCTGGGATGTTCCAGCAACTCTACGGGTGTGTCTCAGTAATGGTCTAAAGTGGCTACCATATCCCTTGATGGAGACAAGGTTGTTTTAGACCGGGTATTCCCAAACTGGGGTACGCGCAATGCCAACGGCGGTACGCCAAATAAAAATGTGATTCACATTTAAATATATATATATATATATATATATATATATAATTTGTTTTTTTTCTTCAGAAGGTTGTCTTGCACATTTTAATTTATATTTTTTTAACGGAGCTATACATTTGAGTGAGGTTTTTTTGTCTCCTGAGTAGCCTTGTTTCACTGACAAAAATAAAATTAAACCATCTAGTGTTCAGCAAAATAACACAATGTCAAATATAGGTAGCCTAGTCAAATAATTAACATCCAATCACATTAACAGTTACACTCTCGAGGGAAACTTCACTCTTGCGCGGACATTTAGAAACAAAACATGACAATTTGAAAAATAAGCCACGGGAGATTTTTGAGCGAGAATAAAGACGGCTTTCGAGTAGTAAGACATGTATAAAAGCAACAGATACCATTAATAAGAAGGGGCTAGACGAGTCTTATATGGTGACCTACCGAGTGGCTAGGACAGGCAAGCCCCATACTATTGTGGAGGACTTTATTCTTCCTGCTGCCGCAGATCTGTCTGGGACAATGCGGGGGGGAAAGCCCCCCCAAAAATATACAGACAATTCCTTCATCAAACAATACTATTTCACGACGCATCAGTGACATGGCAGGAGATGTTTTGAAACAATTACTGCTTAGCATACAAACCAGTAAATTATATGCGTTACAGCTGGATGAGTCAACAGACCCAGCGGGCCTGGCACAGCTCCTGGTATGTCTGTTACGTTTATGGGGGTCAATTAAGGAAGACATCCTCTTCTGCAAACCACTGGAAATCAGGACATGAGAGAATATTTGTAAAGTACTGAACAGCTTTGTGACAAATGGACTTCAGTGGTCAAGATGTATTAGTAACTGTACTGATGGCGCAAAAGCCATGACAGAGAGACCTAGTGGAGTAGTAACGCGCGTGCAAGCAGTTGCTCCCGATGCCACTTGGGTACACTGCAGCATCCACCGAGAGGCTCTTGCTGCCAAGAGAATGCCTGACAGCTTGAAAGACGTTTTGGACACTACAGTGAAAATGGTTAACTTTGTTAAAGCAAGGCCCCTGAACTCTAGTGTATCTTCTGCATTATGCAATGATATGGGCAGCGACCATGTAACGCTTTTACAACATACAGAKYTGCGCTGGTTATCAAGGGGCAAAGTATTGACACGTTTTTTTAAATTGAGAGACGAGCTGGGACCCCTCTACTTCATCACCCTCCCGGATCCGGTGTCCTCCTCATCAGAAAAGCTGACTAGCATAGCCTAGCCTAACGGGACAGGGATTTCATATAATATAATTTTCATGAAATCACAAGTCCAATACAGCAAATGAAAGATAAACATCTTGTGAATCCAGCCATCATTTCRGATTTTTTAAAATGTTTTACAGCGAAAACACTATGTATTTCTATTAGCTAACCACAATAGCCAAACACACAACCGCATATTTTCACCATGTTTCCACCGCATAGGTAGCTTTCACGAAACCGACAAAATAGATATAAAATTAATCACTAACCTTGAACAACTCAGATGACAGTCTTATAACATCATGTTATACAATACATTTATGTTTTGTTCGAAAATGTGCATATTTAGAGATGCAAATCGTGGTTATACATTGAATACGTAGCAACAATTGCCCAGAATGTCCGGAGATATTTTAGACACTCACCTAATCTGACCAAAGAACTCATCATAAACTTTACATAAAAATACTTGTTGTATGGCAAATGAAAGATACACTGGTTCTTAATGCAACCGCTGTGTTAGATTTAAAAAAATAACTTTACCACAACATACAGCTTGGGTTATTGTGAGACAGCTCACCAACACGGCGGAGAATAGGCATCAACATATTACACAGAAATACGAAATAACATCATAAATGTTGTCTTACTTTTGCTGAGCTTCCATCAGAATGTTGTACAAGGAGTCCTATTTCCAGAATAAATCGTTGTTTGGTTTTAGAATGTCAATTTCTTCTGTCGAATTAGCAACCTTGGCTAGCATTGTGGCGCGAACATTCCCATCTCTTGGCGCAAAGAACGGAAAATTCCAAAAGTCCCATTTAAACGTTGAATAAACTGATAAAACTCTTTGAAAAAACCTACTTTATGATGTTTCTCTCATATGTATCAAATAAAATCAGAGCTGGAGATATTCGCCATGTATACCGAACGCTTTTCAGAAGACAATGTCGAGGTCCCCCGCGCGCCGTCGAAGACAAAGAAAATACCGGACCTGTCACTCCAAGCTCTTATTCGGCCTCAGATCAAGCTAGACACCCCATTCAACCTTCCACTGCCTGTTGACATCTAGTGGAAGGCGTATGAAGTGCATACATATCGATAAACAAAAGCCAGTTGAATAGGCAGGCCCTGAAACAGAGCCTCGTTTTCAGATTTTTCACTTCCTGTWTGGAAGTTTGCTGCCAAATGAATTCTGTTTTACTCACAGATATAATTCAAACAGTTTTAGAAACTTCTGAGTGTTTTCTATCCAATAGTAATAATAATATGCATATTGTATGATCTAGAACAGAGTACGAGGCCGTTTAATTTGGGCACGATTTTTTCCAAAGTGAAAACAGCGCCCCCCCTATTGACAAGAAGTTTTAAAGTTCTCTTTACTGACCATCATTTTCACTTGTCTGACCGCTTGCATGATGACGAGTTTCTCACTCGACTGGCCTATCTGGGTGATGTTTTTTCTCACCTGAATGATCTGAATCTAGGATTACAGGGACTCTCCACAACTATATTCAATGTGCAAGACAAAATTAAGGCTATGATTAAGAAGTTGGAGCTCTGTTCTGTCTGCATTAACAAGGACATCACACAGGTCTTTCCATTATATTATTAATTTTTTTGCGTGCAAATGAACTCACGCTTATGGACAATGTCAAATGTGATATAGCAAAGCACCTTAGTGAGCTGGGTGAGCAATTACGCAGGTACTTTCCCGAAACGGACGACACAAACAACTGGATTCGTTATCCCTTTCATGTCCTGCCTCCAGTCCACTTACCGATATCTGAACAAGAGCTTCATCGAAATTGCAACGAGGTTCTGTGAAAATGTAATTTAATCAAAAGCCACTGCCAGATTTCTGGATAGGACTGCGCTGTTAAGACACTGATTCCCTTTGCAACCACGTACCTATGTGAGAGTGGATTCTCGGCCCTCACTAGCATGAAAGCTATATACAGGCACAGACTGTGTGGGAAACGATTTAAGACTGAGACTCTCTCCCAATACAACCCAACATTGCAAAGTTGTGTGCATCCTTTCAAGCACACCCTTCTCATTAACATGTGGTGAGTTATTCACAATAAATGTAAGATGGCTAAATAAGGAGCAAAATGATTGATATTAATATTTGTGCCCTAGTCCTATAAGAGCTCTTTGTCACTTCCCACAAGCCGGGTTGTAACAACTCACACTCATTCTTATGTTTTGTGTGTGTGGCAGGCTTAAAATGATGGCAAAAAAACATTTGAGTGTGCTGACCCTGGTGCTAGAGGGGGTATGCAGCTGGAGGTTGAATGTTTGAAGGGGTACAGGACTATAAAAAGTTTGGGAACCACTGTTTTAGACTATTGGGATACACCCGCTATACAGTATGGCTCCACACCTAATCTCTCGTGGACAGACTACATTAATGGTACCGTAGATCTGTCATAAGACAACGGCGCGTGAGATGATGAGCAGCGTTAGTTCTAGTGCTTTGGACAAATCAAGATTTTGCAGGTGTTTGCATCTTTTGAATTTTGGGGGTGGATATTTGGCCCATAGACTTGCCTGTAACTTGCAAAGAGAGGGTGGAGCTCTTTGTTAGAACGAAGACCGAAACCGATCTTCTCTTCTCTGCGTATGAACCCAGAACTTAGTCGAGCATCTGACCAATTGCGGAAGACTTTGGTACTGGGTTAATCACGATTACTCCACACTCAGGTCTCCACAGGACATACTGTTCAGCTCTTAGCTTCAATTTGATCTCTCTTCTCCCACTTCCTCCCTAATACTCTGCTTTTATTATGAGGTGAAATGTTGAACTGACTCAAACCAGTTTAATCTGTTCTTCCTGAAACTGGGAACACACACCACCACCCCTTCTTTAGTTAGACTAAAGACAAGTACGAGTTGTTTCTTTCAGCTGGTGTTTTGACAGGTCTGTGTTGGACTTTAAACTGGCACTACTTAAACTTGTGGAGTAGAGAGCTAGTTTTGCCTCGGTTGGTACTTAATCTCAGCCCATTTTATTAATGCATGTGTCCTTATCCTTTGAATTATGCAGATGTGGGATGATTACAGGACTTTCCCCTGAGGGAATGACACTTGTTTGGGAACATTATGACGTCGGGCTTCTTTCCTGTGTGTGATGACTTGTCAGGTGTGTGGGGGGGGGGTGATTTTTTTGGATTTTTTTTAACAACATGGAGAAGTATGTCACTGTGTGTATACAGTGCGTGTTTGACAATTAGGAGCTGTGTGTGAGATCATGCTGCTTGTGTTTGACGACAGGAGAAGCAGGTTGTGTGTGACAGCCAGACTGTCTCTCTATCCATGCTGGGCCCTGTTCCTGCCTCCCTGGGTGAGCCAGGGCTAGTGAACAGGCCTCTCCCACCCATAGCTGTGACTGCTGCTGCCCTTCCATGAGTCTATGAGCAGGGCATGCGGCACGGGGCTCATATATTAAATGTAGCATAACATTACTGTTCTGTTTCCCCACCTGCAAAAAAAATGTCAGACGGCCCATAATGCAAAACGAGATGAAAGAATGGCCTATAGTACGTTGCCCTAGTTACACATTGGCAGAGAAATAGGGTTTCCTTAAACTATTAACTTAATTGCCCTAAGGGGTGAAATAATCAATTGTACTGGATAAGAAGCAGATATCAATATATTACAGACAAACGGGTCGCAACAAAACAGAGTGAGATTGGATGGGAGCCTCAGAACAAGGGGATTGGGTAGTTTGGCAACTGGCAAGGTGAGTTATGATATTGGATTAAAGGGAAAAGGTTGTCAACTAAGTTAGCAGATGTGCTGGTAGCTTGAGGCGTCGCAGAGCTGTTTTAACACCTGGCCTCGCGTGCCATGCTTCTAGCACACACACTGCTGGGTTGTGTTCAGTAGGGCAAAAACATTTTGAAACTGTGAAAGAGGAATGTTCTACCTGAACTTGTCCCGTAACAAACGCTAAGTTTCTTTCTGTTCCAAAATGTTTTGCTACTGTGTTCCCTACTGAACATACCCCAGGTGAATGAGTCCACCAATCCCCTAATGCAGTGGTTCACAAAGTTTTTATAGTCCCGTAGCCCTTCAAACATTCAACCTACAGCTGCGTACCCCTTCTAGCACCAGGGTCAGCGTGCACCCAAATGTTGTTTTTTGCTTTCATTGTAAGCCTGCCACACACACTATACGATACATTTATTAAACCATGAGTGTGAGTTTGTCACCCAGATAGGCCAGTCGCGTGAGAAACTCGTCCTCATGCAAGCGGTCAGACAAGTGAAAATGATGGTCAGTAAAGAGAACTTTAAGCTCGTCTCTCAGTTCAAAATTTTTTGTCAATACTTTGCCCCTTGATAACCAGCGCACTTCTGTATGTTGTAAAAGCTTTACATGGTCGCTGCCCATATCATTGCATAATGCAGAAGATACACGAGAGTTCAGGGGCCTTGCTTTAACAAAGTTAACCATTTTCACTGTAGTGTCCAAAACGTCTTTCAAGCTGTCAGGCATTCTCTTGGCAGCAAGAGCCTCTCGGTGGATGCTGCAATGTACCCAAGTGGCGTTGGGAGCAACTGCTTGCACGCGTGTTACCATTCCACTAGGTCTCCCTGTCATGGCTTCTGTTCCATCAGTACAGATACCAACACATCTTGGCCACCAAAGTCCATTTGACATAAAGCTGCCGAGTACTTCACAAATATCCTATCCTGTTGTCGTCGCCCCCCCCCCATAAACGTAACGGACATGTGCCAGGCCTGCCATGTCTGTTGACGCATCCAGCTTTAACGGATGGAATTCACTAGCTAGTATGCAAAGCAGTAGTTGTTTCAAAACATCTCCTGCCATGTCACTGATGCGTTGTGAAACAGTGTTTGATGAAGGCGTTGTCTGTATAGTTTTTTTGGCCTTTTCCCCCAGCATTGTCCCAGACATATCTGTGGCAGCAGGAAGAATGATGTCCTCCACAATAGTATGGGGCTTGCCTGTCCTAGCCACTCGGTAGGTCACCATATAAGACTCTTCCAGCCCCTTCTTATTAATGGTATCTGTTGCTTTTATACATGTCTTACTACTCAAAAGTCGTCTTAATTTTCACTCAAACTCACGTGGCTTATTTTTCAAATTGGCATGTTTTGTTTCTAAATGTCTGCCCAAGAGTGACGGTTTCATCGAGTTGTGAGATGGTACTTTTGCACATATCACACACTGTGGCTGAGGAAGGCACTACTTCCAATATAAGTGAACCCCAAATCAATTTATTTCTCATCATATTTGCGCTTCTTTGATGGTCCAACGTCCCTGTCTGTTCGGGGGTGCTTTCCCGGGTAAGGGGGCAGTAGCTCTTCGGCTGCATCAGATTCACAACTGTCAGTGTCCATGCTAGCTGGGCTAACAACAAATGTAGAATTCCTAATGCTAGCATTGGATGTGCTTGTGGAAACAGGACAACTTGTCGTCGACAGGTGCAGGTGTAGTGCTGGTAGTAGTAGTAGTAGTTCTACCAGTAGACCTGGTATGTGTGTCTGACGACGTGGGCCTTTTTGAACCATTCATCAATTTTCGAGCAAATGGAATGAGCAGCAGCTACGTTTGGCCACATACGGACCGTTAGTGGATTTCTGCGAGAGTGTAAAGGTTAATYTGATTTGGATGTTAATTATTTGACTAGCTGTATTTGACATTGCTATTTCGCTGAACACCTAGGTGGTTTCATTTTATATTTGGCAGTGAAACTAGGCTTCTTTTTTTTACACATTTAAAACAAAAATCATTTTAAAATGTGAATCATCATACCCCAGTTTGGGAATACCTGCCCTAATGCATCTCTTGTCAGAAGTGATGGAGATTGAGCCCCCCACAACCAGTCACTAGCCTGTCTGACAGACAGCTGGATGGCTTGATTATCTGGCTGGCCACAGTGGGGGGGGGTGCCATGGAGGGGGGTTTAATTCCCTGTATCTGTATTCTCTCCTTTTCTCTCTCTGGAGACAGTTCCCTTGTCCTGTTTAAGCAGTTTGTCTGCCCAACCCCCATCCCTCCATCTCTCCTTCTGTTTATTTACAGTACCAGGAATTTAGCCAGCACCCTCTCAACCCTCCCGCTGCTCCCCTCCCTCCCCCGTGAAGGCATCTGTCATTTTGGTGGGCCTTAAGACTCCCTCTGAGAATGGGAGGAATCTAGGGTGTTGTATAAGATGAGGTCATGTGTGTTGAGAGCCATCCATATGGGAATTTCTGTCAAAATGGTCACTGTAATGAAATGGCAGTTACACCTCATGTGATCTACTAGATGACAATCTATGCAGGTCAGATACCTTTTCACTTGCAGTCTGACTCAAACGTGCAGTATAACAGAGTTGTTGAATAACTAAAAGGAGACAATTGACTGTCACTCTAGCTCTTGTGCAATGCAGTCACACAATGTTCCTGTCCCAGCTTCTCTCTCCCACTTTGGGGATGAAACCATGCAGTTTTGTCCCCAGCCTTGGCAGGGCATAGTTACTGTTTAGCGCAGATGCCTTCTACACATTATGATAGTATAGTAACCAAGTCCTCAGTAAATGGGTTGTCTCTGGATCAGTTGCTAACCCAATAGATATTACAGCCTATTGTATTATTGATGTCATCACATGTGTATAAATAATTTAATTGCCATTGGATTCCTTGGCGACATCTTGAATACACCTGTCGGTTGTTGTATCCTCACACCGGCTGTGAATCTATTGCACCACTAAGGCATATCAACCAAGTATTGGCTTTGAATCCCTTGTTGACACTAACCATTCCCTTGTAGCCACAACAAATATACCAAAGCCGCTGAACTACAGTGCCACCCAAGCGATTAATACTGTATGGACTCCACTGAGCTTTGACTCGCATCCCTCCTTGACTCCCTCTGTGAGGATCAGGCAGTTCTGAGTGTCTCTGTGAAGACGAGATGGAGGGTTATGTGAGGTTAACGCTGTACGCACAGATGACTGGCCTCGCCTCCCCTCCCTTCCATCTCTCCCTCCCTTTCAGAAGAAATCTCTCGCTCTCCATTCCCCCACCTTAATTTAGTGCTCTTGTCGTTTCGCGTTCCCTACGTGGAACTCACCCAGATAGGAAGGCAATATGCTTCCATGTGCTTTTTGTCATCTGTCCATTCTCTCCCTCTATCTTCCATCATGTTGTTAATTCTGTCGCTCGCTCATTTCATCACTGCGCGCCTCAGTTTGTCATTTTCTTAACCCCAACCTCTTATTTTCTTCCTTTCCTCCCTCGTTTAATGCCATCCCTTCTAACGCGGCTCACCCCGCCTGTCAACTAATTCCCCCATGTCATCTGAAGGGACAGCATTTCTTATTTCTCTGCTCTTTACCATACAATCAAGGTCCTGCTCCCTCTGTCCCATCGACTCACCCTATTACAGTATAATAATGGCGCAACCTGAAGGCCTTTGAGTCTCCGCAGCCTTTTTTTTGATCCTGCTAACAAATGGAAACAAATGGCCATTGTTTGACTGAGTCGCTTTGGGAGAGGCGTTTGTGTAGCCAGGCATGTACGGCCGGACCACTAACGGCCCCTCGTACGACCGTACGTTTGTCATTATGAATTCATCTATGTTGTCAGCTGTGTCCAAACCATGGCGAACCAATCAAAAGAACAGCAGAACAGCATGACGGATATTGGTGTAATTGACTGAATCGCAACAAGGCCCTAACACGCTCGGTTCCTCTGACGTTTCCTATCCCTTCTTGTTTTAGACGCTGTGTACGTATGAATCTGTTCTATAGAAATGATATGCAAAGCATCGATTTTGCACAAATACAGCGCTGCCTTTGTTTCATTACACCTGGTTCTTAAGCTACTGTTTTGAATGTAGGTTACTCTAGTGCTTTGTAGCATGGGCTACAACTCATCGCACAAGCCTGTCAATGTGAACGCCTCACCAGTCTGTACATGTAGATTGCACACACCGGTATCACACACATGTATCCAAGCATAGCTCTGTAGATGTTACTATTCCCTGCTCCGCTGTTGCATAGCCTAAGGATAATCGGCATTCAGTCCACTCAGCAGTATGCAGGGGGATGGGCACTGCCTTGCTCTGGAAAAGGTCGCGTCTGGATCCTGTGGCTTCTCCACAGCTGTCTGGCACCTGTTTTAAAGTGAACGAATGGCAGATCTAGGCTCAGCTTACCCTCTCCAAATCCATAACCTCAACCAGGAGAGGGGTAATTTTGAAACTGACCTCGAATCTGTTAGGGGCTGATTAAGCGTATGGCTATACAGTCACCTGCCACAACAAGACCACTTGGCTCTTCAGGTCAGGAGGTCAAACAGTAGACTAGCGGGATAAAGGAAGAGGAGGGCAAGAGATTAAGTATTGCCCAGGGTCATGTTCATTACATGTTCGCAATGGAAAAGGTTTTGCAACACAAGGAAAATGTGTTTATTACTATTAGACAAGTATATTACCTACTGTTCAGTTTTGTACCTACTGAACACAACCCAGGAGTCTTGGGAAGGTTGAGTTCCACTGTTAAGAAGAGGGAGTGTTTAATGGATCAGGGGCTCACGTCCGCTGCCTCTAACCCCCTAAAATTTGCCTGGGAGCTTAATAGCCCATCGATTTAGTCTCCTCTCTGTCCTTGGAGTAGTACTACTCTCAACCCTCAGTGAGTGCAACCCTCACCCACATCCTGTTCATTTTCCACAATCACGCTTTCCCACTCCATCATTCCCTGRATGCTTTCCTCTTCCCCCACTAGGCTGGGATTAGAAAATTACTAAGCGATGCGATACAGGCAGACAGTGAATGGGCCTTGTTAATGGTTTTCTGTTACCTCTCGAAATTGCTTTTATGTAGTGCAGGACGGCCCTTGACTCTTCTAGCTTACTGTATGGGGAGCACTGAGCAAGTGAATAACCACTACTGCTTTCTTCAGGMTTAGAGTGAATTTATCATAGAGAAGTCCCAAGCCTATTAGCCTACATTAGGCAGCTGATCGAATGGTACTGAACCAAAGTCATACACCAAACATTAGGAACACCTGCTCTTTCCATGAGACTGACCAGGTGAAAGCTATTATCCCCTATTGATGTCTCTTGTTAAATCAACTTCAGTCAGTGTAGATGAAGGGCAGGAGACAGGTTAAAGAAGCAGCTTTATGAGGGTTAACGCGCTTAAATGTCTTGCTCACGTCGACCACGGAGAAGGAGAGCCTGCAGTCCTTGGTAGTGGGCCTCGTCGGTGGCACTGTTCTCCTCAAAGCGGACGAAGAAGGTGTTTAGCTTGTCCGGGGGCAAGACGTCGGGTGTCCGCGACGTGACTGGTTTTCCTTTTGTAGTCCATGATTGTCTGTAGACCCTGCCACATACGTCTCGTGTCTGAGCCGTTGAATTGCGACTCCACTTTGTCTCTATACTGACGTTTTGCCTGTTTGATTGCCTTYCGGKGGGAATAACTACACTGTTTGTATTCTGCCATARTCCAAGTCACCTTGCCATGGTTAAATGCAGTGGTTTGCGCTTTCAGTTTTGCGCAAATGCTGCCATCTATCCACGGTTTCTGGTTGGGGAAGGTTTTAATAGTCAGTGGGTACAACATCTCCTATACACTTCCTGATTAACCCAGTCACTATCAGTATATTCGTCTATTATTCTCGGAAGCTACCCGGAACATATCCCAGTCCACGTGATCAAAGCAATCTTGAAGCGTGGGTTCCGATTGGTCAGATCAGTGTTGAATAGTCCTTAGTACCGGTACTTCCTGTTTGAGTTTCTGCCTATAGGAAGGGAGGAACAAAATGGAGTCGTGGTCAGATTTGCCGAAAGGAGCGCGGGGGAGGGCCTTGTAGGCATCCTGGATGTTGGAGTAACTGGTCGAGTTTTAGCAGCGCTAAAAGTACTACAGTCGATATATTCAAAGAACTAAGGCAGACGTTTCCTAAAATTTGCTTTAATATCCCAACTAAAATAAATGCAGCCTCAGGATATGTGGTTTCCAGTTTGCATAAAGTGCATTGAAGTTCTTTGAGGGCCGTCGTGGTATCGGCTTGAGGGGGGATATACACGGCCGTGACTCAACCGAAGAAAATTCTCTTGAGATAATACGGTCGGCATTTGATTGATTGAGGTATTCTAGGTCAGGTGAACAAAAGGACTTGAGTTCCTGTATGTTATCACAATTACACCATGAGTCATTAATCATGACACATACTCCCCGACCTTCTTCCTGGAGAGATATGTATTCCTGTCTGCGTGATGAACTGAGAACCCAACTGGCTGGACCGACTCAAGTGTCTGTCAAATTTAAGGAATTATCTGTGTTAATTGTGCTAACATCAGTGTAGTAGGACATTGCTAGGACATTCATACATACAGTGTAGAGTCGGTCCAGCCAGTTGGGTTCTCAGTTCAAGAGAGCCATGGTTGTATGTTAGTCCCTGATGTCTCTCTGGAAAGAAGCCCTGAGCTCGTCAACTTTATTATCCAGAGACTGAACATTCGCTAGTAATACACTCGGAAGAGGAGGCTGGTGTGCGCGCCTCCTAAGTCAGACTAGAAGACCGCTCCGAGTACCTCTCCTCCGCCGATGTTGTTTTGGGTCAGCCTCTGGAATCATTTCAATTGCCCTTGGGGGTTCGAACGAAGGTTCCGCTTCAGGGAAGTCGAATTCCTGGTCGTAATGCTGGTGGTGTTGGTGAGTTACCACCTCTGATATCCAATAGTTCCCGGCTGTATGTAAGACACACATTTTTCTGGGCTAACAATGTAAAAAAAATAATACATTAAAAAAACTAAATACTGCAAAGTTTCCTAGGAGCTAGAAGCGAGCCAGCCCTCTGTCGGCATTATTTTATCATTTTAATTAAAGC
This sequence comes from Salvelinus sp. IW2-2015, assembly GCF_002910315.2. NCBI lineage: Eukaryota > Metazoa > Chordata > Actinopteri > Salmoniformes > Salmonidae > Salvelinus > Salvelinus sp. IW2-2015. The sequence continues at coordinate 5,355,913 of NC_036838.1, read as the reverse complement.
ATTTATTTGACCTTCATTTAACAAGGCAAGTCAGTTAAGAACAAATTCTTATTTACAATGACGGCCTACCCTGATCAAACCCTAACCTGGGTGACGCTGGGCCAATTGTGCGCTGACCTATGGTACTCCCAATCACGGCCGGTTGTGATACAGCCTGGAATCGAAGCAGGGTCTGTAGTGACGCCTCTAGCACTGAGATGCAGTGCCTTAGACCGCTGCGCCACTCGGGAGCCCATCATTGCGTCCTCTTGGTCAGGTTATTGTGACATGAATGTGTTCTCCATAACCTACCTGGTTTAAATAAATAAAATGTGTTCTTCCCCAGGCCTGCCACTGGTCACACTGGCCTGTTGATGGGCACATCCAAGCCAGGCTCCAGCAGACCTGCAGCTTCCAGAGTTGGCACCGCAGCCCCCTCTACTGGCAGGACTACCACAGTGCAGGCACCCAAACCTACAGGCCCTGCCAAGAAAGGTGCACATGCCTTACAAGTTGTTTTGTACCATGAATGTAACCCACTTGATTCTATTAGGATTGGTCTTGAGCATCACCTGTATGTATCTCAATCAACTTGAGAAGGTACCATTTATATTTTTAGTTGGGAAGAGATATTCATGTTTAAATTATTTCTGCTCAGTTACAGATGTCAGCAGACCAGCAACCACTGCCGCAGCCAGAAAGCCGGCAACATCCGCCACTACCAAAACGACCAAACCTGACCCCCCTAAAGCGACTGCAGCCTCCAGACCCGAGCCTGCCTCCAAAAGGCCCCATCCCACCAAGGCGYCAGACACCAAGCCAGCCCGCCCTAAATCACAGGACCCCAAGCCACTGCCCACACGTAAAGCCCCTCCCACCACGCGGCCCCCTGCCACACGACAGCCCCAGGGCAAGACCCCCCCTGCCTCCCCCAGCAACAAGCCCGTGGGCAGCACCATCTCCCAGTCGGTCAAACAAGCCTCCAAACCAACCCAGTCTGTCCTGCCCTTCACTGCCAGACCTGGAGCTCCCAAGTCTGCAGCCACATCAGCTGCAGCAGTGGCTGCTACAGCAGCAGCTGCCGTGGCAACAGTTGCCGTGAGAGCCGCAGCAGAGCCAGAAGTGGCAGCTTCAGAAGTCCCAGCACCAGTGTCTGCGTTTTCACCAGCAGTGGCCCTGGAGCCCAGAGAAGAGGTTTCAGCCCCAACTCCTCAGGATACTACTTCTCCATCTCCACAACAGAGCCCACTCAGGCTGGCTCCTGCTCCACCACAGGGCTCACTAGTCACTGTTGCCAGGGATGAGATATCTGAACAACCAGAGACCGTCCCAGCAGCCCCGACACAGCCAGCACCAGACCAGACCTTATCCCAGGACATCCCCACAGCAGTTGCTAGGGCTACACCCAGCCCTCCGGATGCCTCAGAGAAAGTTCAGCTCAACATGGATGAAGAAGAGGATGAGGAGAGGGAGGGCAGCCAGCAGGTGTCCGTGTCAGAAATGAGCGGCACCCAGCCCACAGAAGAGTCCAGGCCTGGCTCAGCCGGCCCTGCGGGCTCGGGGTGGCGCGCAGGCGGCGCTCTGCTATCGGAGCTGGACTCTGAGGAGGTGAGCTGCAGCCAGCAGGGGGTATCGGAGCTGAGCGCCCCAGGCGTACTGGAGGGCACGGAGAGCATGGATGACCTAGGAGACGCCAGTCTGAAGGGTGCCATCGACATGGAGGGCATGTCTGCCTCGGCCGGCTCGCCTGACTTTGAGAAGGTGCCCGACATCCCGACCAATGATTTTGATGACTACGATGAAGACGGAGACCGGGTGTGCGACATGGAGGTGGGTTCGGAACGGACGGATGACCCGAGAAGAGTGAGGCATGACGAGGATGAGGATGATGAAGATGTGGAGATGGCTAGTGAGGGGGTGACTGAGAGCGGGCTGGAGAGCTACGGGAATGCAGACGAGGATGACTTTGCGGAGGATGAGAGACTGGACAACCTGAACCGAGCCCCGCCTGCCCCACTACTGCCCTCTGCCCTGGCCGCCCAGTGGGACCAACCCAACCCTAGCTCCTTTTGTGACCCCTGGGCCCAGCCACACCCCCAGGCTGCCTCAGCCGCCCCCCTGCAGACCCCTACCAGCCCCTCTTCAGACCCCTGGCAGGCTGATATGGATACACCCACCCTGTACTCCGCTCAGCCCTGGCTGCAGCTGGTTGCCACACCATTTGTTCCAGCCCTGCACGAGCCCTCACACCAGCCTGCCCCTGCATCTCCACTTGAAAAAGAGACCCTAGCCCCGTTGCAGTCCCTGTCCCTCATAGCTGCCTCCGGACGCGGCATGTCACACTCCAGCACCCTAAGCGCTACGGAGCTGGCTGTCCACAGCAGCAGCGAGACCAGCACCCCAGAGGAGCTCTATGACTACAACAGCAGCTCCGGGGTGGAGTCCCGCTCTGAGGGGGGGAAACTCCACACCCTGCCTGCCGCCCTGGTCCCCGTGCTCTCCCTTCAGCCTGAATTGGAGAACCAGGACCTGGGAATCCACCTGGAGAGAGAGGACGGAGAGGGGGAGGAGGCAGAGACGCTGCCAGCCAACGAGGTCCCAGGGGACCCCGCCACAGCACCTATGTCCAACCCCTCGTCCTCCACCACAGAGGATGAGGCCAGCGACACGGAGGGCGAGGCCCAGCTGGATGAGCTGGGCCAGGGCATCCACAACACCACCTTCGACAGCAAGCCCGGCACCCAGCGCTGCCTGTCTGCCCTGGAGGAAGGGGAGGAGACCAGCGGCGGTGCAGAAGAGGGTGGAGACACACCCCAGTCTGCCAACTCGGCGGCATCCTACGCCTACGACATGACGGCGTCCAACTCCAATACCCACTCCACGGCTGAGAGCTGCGCCAAGAGCCCCGGCATCTTCTCTCTGGAGGAGCTGCCTGAGGAGGCCAAGGACCCGTCGCTCATCCAGGAGCTGACCCTGCCACCGCCCCAACAGGCTGCCTCGGCAGACTCCCTTCTAGTCTCCAACCCAGAGGAGCAGCAGTACATGTTGTGTGGGACGCTTGAGGCAGAGCTGGGGGACACGGGGGATCTGAAACCCCTGGACCCCACGCTGTTTGCGGCCCCCCAACAGCTCGGGGAGGGCCCCCGTGTCACCCAACCGCCCTACTACTCCACTGTCTGTGAAAACACTGAGAACTCTCTCACAGGTAACGTATAGTCCCCCCCCCCTACTTCCCTACATACCCAGTAACACACCTTTTACCCACCCCTCCCCAGAGCCCTCTTTGCTGTTTTAGTCATCATTGTTTTGTCCCCAACCTTCAACTGGGGTGGATGTGATCAAAATGTTAATAAAAAAACTGAGCAAAAATAGGGAAGGGAAGAAAAAGACTTTAAATACAGCAGTGCCACTTCCCTCGTATGATATTACCTTATGAGTATATGGCTTAACTCCTGTATGTGCAATAGCTACGACTATTACTATTAGAATGTGTGTTTTTCTTTTTAATGAACAGATCTGAAACATGAACTGGCATGGTTTGATTTGCATTGACTGGGCTGTTGTGACGCAGCTCTTAAGAAAACCAAGAAGAAACATAACGAAAGAAAATGTGGAATGAAATGTTAAACTTTGTGTATTTATCCGATACTTTTTTACTGAACAAGAAAATGCAGATGAATGTTAATTTTGTATTTTCTTGCTGTTTTCCATCATTAAGAAACAAACATCTGTCCGCCTCCCCCAAGCACTCCCCCTTTCATTCTGCACTTTAAGGTTAGACTGCCCCTCCCCCCCCCTCTTTCTTACGTTTGTCCTTTTGGAGTATTTACCATTACCAAGCTTTAAATAAAGATTAGATATTTAACATGACTCCTCTCTCCCGGACAGTTTTATTCAAGTGGGGATTGGGGAGTTGGATGGCACATTTTGTACTTATCAGAGAAATTAAGTCCTGTAACATGGGAGTCAAGGTTGTGTCGAAACCTTATGTGGGAGACATTATATACATGTGGGGCATATGGATTCAAAAGCACTAATGGTCTCCCAGCAAGGAAGCATTCATACCTACATCCTCACATACACTACTCCCACCATCCAGAATAGGGCTCAACAGAGACATTATGAAGGATGTCAAACTCCCACCTCCCCTCAGCTGCTCCTCCCTCTTCTGTACTGTGACCCCCCCCTCCGGGTGACCCTTCCTTGGTCCGCTGGATTCCTTCTCCTCCACCAGACTAACTGAGAAACGACATCAAGAAGGTTCCCCATCATCCAAACAGTAGAGGACACCCACCCGTGTTTCTTTTCTTCGAGTAATGTGTGTTTTGCCTTTTCGTTTCCGTTCTGCCTGGCCTCTGCATTGTTTGAYATATCTCTGTTATGTCTACAAGTGCATGTCCACCYCACACCATTTAACCGCGCTGTTTAACTACTTTACCCTTGGGACGCCTTGTTTGCATGTCACTGACTGACACTCATTGGCTTTGGTTTGAGGGCGTGGTCCGAAATGGCACCCTATTCCCTAAATAATGCCRTGGTCAAAAGTAGTGCACTATATAGGCAATATGGTGGCATTTCAGACGCAGTCCAGTTCACGTGTGGTGCTGCTGTCTATGTACTGATGCATGGTTGAAAGGTCTTGTCTTGCATGTTTCACTTACTCACCAGCTCCCCACAGGGACTGAAGGAAATGGTTGGTTGCTCACAAGCTTTTCTTTATTTTTTATTTCACAAGACTATCGTTGGTAGTTACTGCATATACAGGAAGCCGCTTTTATTGCACAACTTTTGCACCCCAAAAATACTATCAGAATATTTTGTTTGGGAAGTCATATTTTGAAAAGGTTAACAAAATGGATTGCTATATTTTCTCTCTGCTTTAACTTCCCCCAGCCAATGCCACGCCCCTCCCACCATCTCCCTGCTGTCACCATTGCTGTCACCATTGCTGTCACCATTTCTCCTGTGCCCCCATTGCTTCACTTCACCCCTGTCCCCACCTCTTTTTACACGCTTTGCTTTTCAGGCTGTCAATGTTGCACATCTTGCCGATGATATCATGTGAGTGAGGAGGTAGTTCCTGGGTTCAGTAGTCGTATATTGACACACGTTGGCTATCCTAAACCATTAGGCCTAGCTACAATTGTCAATTTGGCATTCAAACAGCCACTATGCCAGAAATGTATGAAAATCTACAGGTAACTGCCAAAATAATGGAAACACTTGAGTAAATGAGGATTGCAAAGTATATTAAAGCAGGTGCTTACACACAGGTGTGGTTTCTGAGTTAATTAAACAATTAACATCCCATCATGCTTGGGCCATGTTTAAATATGCTGGGTTGGCCATTATTTTGGCTACCATGGCTATGCCCCCATAGGGCACGAGTGGTCACTGAATGGTTTGATGAGCATAAATGTCAACCATATGCCATGGCAGTCTGTCACCAGATCTCAACCCAGTTGAACACTTACGGGAGATTCTGGAGCGGCGCCGGAGATTTTCCACCGCCATCAACAAAATTGTATTTCTCGTTGAAGAATGGTGTTGCATTCCTCCAATAGAGTTGCAGACACTTGTAGAATATATGCCAAGTTGCATTGAAGCTGTTCTGGCTCGTGGTGGCCCAACACCCTATTAAGACATTGGCGTTTCCTTTATTTTGGCAGTTACCTGTACAATATAATAGTAATACATCACTTTTCAAGCCACAAACACACATCACAATCTCTCGAAGCTACATTTCTACTAGGTGTAGAATACCAGGACACTACATCACTCAGTCTTATACTCCTCCCACTAACGTCTCCTTGGTAGACTACAATACCCACAGTCTCAGTTATCTGCTCTGACCTGCACTGCTCCCTCTCACTTGTACGTCTTTCTTTCTAACACGCTTCCCACCGGGTGATCTCCACTTCTTCCTCGCAGGGCTCAACGCGCTCCCCCAGCCACACTACCGCCGCGACCACCACCCCAACCCCCATTGTGACCTCTTGACCCCACCCAGGCTGACCTGTGCTGACCTACCCCCCCGGAGCCCTCGCCTGCAGGCCAGCCCCCAGCTCCGCAGACTGGAACAGCACCAGCAACAACTACTAGAGCTGCAGCAACGCAGAGAACAGCAGGGCAAACCCAAAGAAGAAAACGACGAAGAGGCGAGGAAGAAGAGCGAGCAGGAGAAGGAAATGAAGAAAAGGGAGGCGGAGAAGACGCTGAGGGAGGAGGTGGAGCAGAGACAGCAGATCATGCAGTGGCAGCAGGAGCTGGAGGAGCAGGCACAGCAGACATCACCGCAACAGCCCCAAAAAGGTCAGGCAACAGTGCTGCTTTCGCCTTCCTCTGGTCTCCATACCATTTATGAAGCCCTGGAGAGTGATGAAGAGGAGGGGAAGGAAATTGAGGTTAATGTCCAGCTCGAACAACGCGAAGAAGCCCCGTTGGAGAAAGAGGTTGACAGTAACAGTGACCGTCGAGAGGTATTGGACGAAGCCGATAGCAACTCCACTTCCACTCTCAGTCCCTCTCCAGACTCCCCCGAGCAGGAAGAGTCCCGGGACGCCTCCCCACCCACCGTCTCCCCAGAATGCCCCCCTCCCCTGGACCTGGACTGGGGGAAGAAAGTTGACATTGTCCAGCAGCTGATCAACCAGACCCTGCTGCTGACGGGCGACGGCTGCTCCTCCTTGCTCTTGCTGCCCGGGGGCAGAGGAGGCACCTTGAGCCCCCTGGAGGCCAGCCTGTGGCCCAACCTGCTGCCCCCCCTCACCCCTCCCTCAGCCACGGTCACGTCGGTCAGCAGCTTCTCCCCGGAGGCCCCCGGCCAGTCCCCCCAGGGCGAGTGGACAGTGGTGGAGCTGGAGACACACCACTGAGGGACGTGTGTGTGTGTGTGTGTGTGTGTGTGTGTGTGTACACGCACACAGTGACGACTCACGACCAATGTTATTCAAGGTCTGTCAGTCACATCACTGCTGTAACACCACCTCTTTAACCTCTCCTTGCCATTCAACACCACTGCAAATACAACACTACTGTTTGATACACTGAACTTATACCACTGTATCCTCAAACATGATACCTTTTTGAATGGGTGGCAAAGGACACCGACACCCCAGTCATATCAATCACAGACTGACTCACACTGGAATTCTACACCTCTCTCGTGCCAAAACAATCATGTTAGGTTACACACCAACAGTCCCAGAAGGCTACTACCTTGATTAGGCTGGTTGACTGAAGCTTCTGGACCAGCTATTTGGGTAGAATAGTGACAACTTGTTAGCCATGGWCCATTTTACTGAAGCCAAAATGACTGGATTCATCTCAGATGCAATATGTTCAGGTGGGGGTCCTAGGTGGTTTATTTTCCACTGAAGATATTGATTAGTATAGATGTTTAACTGACTACTGGTCTGAATTACTGATGACAAACTGCACTTGACTAGACCAGCATCCTATAATGATGAACCTGTCACTCACTCAATGCATGCTTTGCTTTGTGCTTCAAACGGTTTTGATTTACTCTAGAGCAACAAATCATAGAAATAGAATCCCTAGAACGGTCATGGGATCCCCATTCAAATTGCTGAGGGCCTTTATCCTGTCTAGGGATTCTACTTCTATGGGCCAAGTAACTATTTATCTGACATCAAACCAGAGGCCTTCCACCAGCTGAGGTAAAACACTGGTTGGCCGTATGTGTTTAGAATAAGGTTATTTATCGACTCTATGATGAAGGCCACCATTTTTCAGGGTGGTATTTCACTACGCAGGATCTAGTTTGTGATCCAGCTTAGTGAAATACACCTGGGTGCTAATAAAATGGACTGTTGTTTCTGTTGCATGCTACTGCTGACTGATGAAGGTCGCTGGAAATATCGGTTTATTTTTGTTTTCAGAAGCACCGTCTCATGTCTTTGTTCTGAAGACTTGGCCCCATATCCTGGGCGGTTTTCCTCATGTTTGGTGTTGTTTCTGTGGTTACAGATGTCATAATGGGGGTGGGAGTGGTCATGACATTGATATGAGGTAATGGAGGAATTAATAGGTAATTGAAGAGGGTCAGAGTGTAAGAAAACACAGACTCTATTGAGTAGATTACTCTGGGGATATAACCGGTTCTTCTGTGAGGCTGCTGGGTACTAGTCTGGTCCCAGATCTGTTTGTGCCGACCATCTGCCCAACTCCTATGGTAGTTTGGTGTGACGAAGACCATAGGAGTTGCCAAGACGACACAAACAGATTTGGGACCAGTCATGGGTTTTTGGGGGGGTTAGTCATGAACTATATTTTACTGATGGTGGTACAGAGTTAACCTTGTGGACATGTATGTTATGTGCGTGTCTGGATGGAAAGGTACTGCATATGAAGAAAACAATTTGAATTACCTCAGTGGATTGTGAATATAGTAAATGAGTATGTCCATTAAGCCTATAATATGGATTATAGAGCCTTTGAAAATAGTTGATTTATTGCGCCATGTCAGATCAGGTTTCAAACTGAAGGTACGTGAGTCAAACACCGTCTTTACTACTAGGGTACTTGTGTTCAAATGTGACCTTGCATTGAGCCTCACTGAAGTTGATTTTTTTCCAACAGGAGTGTCATCTATTCAGCAGAAACAAATCCAATAGGATTTGTGGTTGAACTTCGAGCCCTAAGGAKAGTCCACTGTGTGTGGGGCAATGACCCTGGATGGACAGAAACAGGTGGTTGTCCCAACAGGGTTTGAGATGAAGATCTGTGAACGCTGAGACACACTCCTTCATATACCATAGGGATGGACTCGACAGTTGATACAACCACACACTGCTGTGAGGCCAGGGCTAGTAGATACTATATGCATCTGGAAATCAAACCCTTTTCCACCACAGGCACAGCAAGCAAGGGCCCTTTTTTATAGAAATGGTAGCTAGATTCTCCACAGTGTCTTTTTCAAGCTGTTTCCATGTGTAGCCAAGTGGCTGCCATTTTCTAAGGCAGTTTGGTACATTCCAATTTGAGGGCTCTGCCATTTCTACTCCAAAATCGCAAAGGGACGCGCACAATGCATCGGTCAAAGCTGGACTTGATCTTGTGTATTTTAAATGTCTCCTCACTGTAGTGTTTTGTATACTGTTAGTGTATATTATTATTGAAAGGGGAGACTCAGGCCATTTATTGCAATGAAGGGAACCCACTGGATTTTTATTTTGTACTGTAGAGAATATTTTAAAGTATGGTAAATGAAAACTTGGTGACATTATTTATAGATTTAAAGCAGATATTGTTTTAGAGAATGAAGGTAAATGGTAGATGTAATGGTTTATTTAAATTCCCCCAAGATGTGACAGTTGAACTTCTGTGGGCACTATACTTGTAGACCTTTTGTAGGATGTTTTGCCTGCATTTCTTAAAGATCTTTTCAATAGTTATCAGGGGATATGAAGTGAATAGACTGTGTTCAGTGCCAGTGCTTCCATGAACACGCTTGGTACATTTTGTATTTTACGTAACTGATCAAACCATCTACAAACATTCACATCTAGCTGGTGTAGAAATTACACTGTAGCAAATTACAATATCATGCAAGTTACAGAACTCACACAATGGAGCATGTCTGGGAATCACTAGTACTGAAAGATGTGGAATATAACCCCTTTGTAAAGTTCTGTCTTATTTTTAAATGGACACGCCCTTGTAATTAATGTCAATATTTTTGTTGAAATGAGGTTGGCATTTTGACGTTGTGGAGTTCAAATTACGGCAGCTTGTTTAAATACGTAATAATTCCTTGAGGTTCTGTGACTTTGTGAAGGACTAATGTGTGTAAAAAATAAAAAGCAATAAAAAAAWAWATATTCATTAACACTTCCAACTCATTACCTATTAAAACGGTGGCCTGCTGCCCTCCCATGGTAAGTGTTGACCGTAGAAAGAAGTCAGCTCTCCTTTCCAAATACCACCTTGGTGCTAGATTCAATKCATAGCGCAGAAGCTCTGCGGAGACTGCATTCATGGTCAATGCTACATATGTCAGCTTAAACGGGAATCGCGCTATAGCGTAGATCTTCCATGCAACGGATTGAATTAGTTATGGTCTTGTTACATTACTTAAAGATTTTCATTCATTAAGTCATTTAGCAGACGCTCTTATCCAGAGCGACTTACAAATTGGAAAGTTCATACATATTCATCCTGGTCCCCTCGTGGGGAATGAACCCACAACCCTGGCGTTGCAAGCGCCATGCTCTACCAACTGAGCTACACGGGACCACATTTCATTCAAGAAATGGCAAGAGGGAGATAATGCTTTATTTTTAATTGAACCTTTATCTAGGCAAGTCAGTTAAGAACAAATTCTTATTTACAATGACGGCCTACCCTGGCCAAAACCGGACGACCCTGGACCAATTGTGCGCCACCCTATGGGACTCCCAATCACGGCTGGATGTGATAGTCTGGATTCGAACCAGGGACTGTAGTGACGCCGCTTGCACTGGAATGCTGCGCCACTCGGGAGCCCAGAATGTTTTTGGTCTTTGGTAGTCTTGCTTGCCAGTCATACCTGAGGCTAGGTTTGAGAGGTTTTTCCCAGGGCTAGAGGATAGATGTTCCACCATTCTGAATTCTCAAGGTGCAGATCGTCTCACTAGTTCTCCCTTTCAAACACCTAAACACAATTTAGCACAGACTTGTGCTATGTTTGGTGATTTAGTGGTTCAAGAGGAACTGACAGAGGGGGGGGGTGTATGTCCACAGTCCTGTGCCATAAAGGTCCAGGATCAGTTTACCCTCCACAAATCCTACTCATAACCATGAGGGGAACCACATTTGACCATAGATCAGTTTATAGATTTGAAAAATTCTGACGAATGCAAGGACAAATTCTTGGACTATTCTCGAGACGTTCCAAAACAAAACTACCAGGAATTCCCYTCTATAATGACGTGAATACATCAAGAGACTTTGAACAGCAGACCATGAATTTAATTACTCTACTGTTGGATCAAACWTTTACATAGAATGTTTTGCAAAAGTAAATTCATGACATCGATTTATCTGAAACCCACAGAATGAATGATCCAGAGTTGCTTTGCTTTTCCAAAGAGTGTTGTCCATCTTCTAACAAGATGTCTTTGTCCTAATTCATTTGTTTCTTTGGGAACTTTCTTTCCTGTGTAACTCAGTATGTGCAAGTCCGTATATGTTCAGTTAGGTTCCCCTTCCGATTGAAGCTTTTCCCACAGTCTTTACAGCTAAATGGTTTCTCTCCTGTGTGAGTAAGTATGTGTCTCATTAAGTCCCCCTTCTGAATGAAGCTCTTCCCACAGTCACCACAGCCAAATGGTTTCTCTCCTGTGTGAATCCTCATATGCCTGGAAAGATGTCCTTTGAGTTTGAAGGTCTTTCCACAAAAGGGGCAGGTGCAGGGTCTTTCCACATGACAGAATCTGACATGGGCCTTTAATTTACAGGTGGAGTTGTAGCGTTTCTTGCAGAGGTGGCATTCGCTGGGTCTCTTCTTGGTTAGAGTCACATGCTCCTGCAGGTCAGCTTTCAGAGCAAACGTTTCACCACAGTCAAAGCAGCAGTGAGTTTTTCTAGACGTGGTGCTGGGTTTGGAACAGTGTTCCCCCATTGATAGGTTGGGATCCAGTGGTGGGCTGTAATGGAATGGTGACAGCAGCCTAAGTCCTACTGGGTCACCGCTTACAGATGAGCTGTGGCTATAGTTTTGATTATCTGGAGGGTCACTGGGAATGTCGAGACCCTCTAGGTGGGTAACGGTGACAAAATGTGGGAGATCCACTGGTTTAGAGTTACTGTCTCTGTTCTCCACTGTCTGGGTTTGGGGAAGAGAAAAGGACTGTTGGTTTTCCTGATCACATTTACTTTCCACACAAATTGGAGGTAATTTGAACACACTATCTTCRTCCTGACAGGTCCAGAGTTCCTCCTGTTCCTCTTTAATCTGTGTGGGTTCTAGGTCCTCCTGCTGCAGACTGGTTCTCCACTCCTGCTGCTCAGGGGGGACCTCGTTTTCAGTGACAGCAACAGATAACCGAAGGGACTCTGGAGYGAAGGCGAGGAGGAGCAGAGGTTATCTATACCATATAAATAAAAACCCTTCATCTCTATAGAAGATACACAGTACTAGTCAAAAGTTTGGGGACACCTACTCATTCCATGGTTTTTATTTTTACTATTTTCTACATTGTAGAATAATAGTGAAGACAAAACTATGAAATAACACATGTAAACAAAAAAGTATTAAACAAATCAAAATATTTTATATTTGAGATTCTTTTAAATAGCCACCCTTTGCCTTGACAGCTTTGCACACTCTTGGCATTCTCTCAACCAGATTTCAATTAACAGGTGTGCCTTGTTAAAAGTTCATTTGTGGAATTTCTTTCCTTAATGTGTTTGAGCCAATCAGTTGTGTTGTGACAAGGTAGGGGTGGTYTACAGAAGATAACCCTATTTGGGGTCCATAATATGGCAAGAACAGCTCGAATAAGCAAAGAGAAACGGCAGTCCATAATTACTTTAAGACATGAAGGTCAGGTCAATATGGAACATTTCAGGAACTTTTCTTCAAGTGCCATGATGAAACTGGCTCTCATGAGGAACGCTACAGGAAAGGAAGACCCAGAGTTACCTCTGCTGCAGAGGAAAAGTTCATTAGAGCCTCAGAATTTGCAGCCCAAATAAATATCTCAATGTCAACTGTTCAGAGGAGACTGTGTGAATCAGGCCTTCATGATCGAATTGCTTCAAAGAAACCACTACTAAAYGCCACCAATAAGAAGAAAAGACTTGCTTGAGCCAAGAAACACAAGCAATGGACATTAGACCGGTGGAAATCTGCCCTTTGGTCTGAGTCCAAATTTGAGGTTCCAACCGCCGTGTCTTMGTGAGACGCATAATAGGTGAACGGATGATCTCCGCATGTGTGGTTCCCACCATGACGCATGGAGGAGGWGGTGTGATGGTGTGGGGGTGCTTTGCTGGTGACACTGATTTATTTAGAATTCAAGGCACACTTAACCACCACGGCTACCACAGCATTCTGAAGAGATACACCATCCCATCTGGTTTGCGCTTAGTGGGATTATCATTTGTTTTTCAACAGGACAATGACCCAACACCCCTTCAGGCTGTCTAAGGACAATTTTACCAAGAAGGAGAGTGATGGAGTGCTGCATCAGATGACCTGGCTTCCACAATACCCCGACCTCAGCCCAATTGAGATGGTTTGGGATGAGTTGGACCGCAGATTTTTATTTTACCTTTATTTAACTAGGCAAGTCAGTTAAAAACAAATTATTATTTTCAATGACGGCCTAGGAACAGTGGGTTAACTGCCTTGTTCAGGGGCAGAARGACAGCTCGAGGATTTGATCTTGCAACCTTCCGGTTACTAGTCCAACGCTCTAACCACTAGGCTATCTGCCACCCAGATTGAAGGAAAAGCASCCAACAAGTGCCCAGCATATGTGGGAACTCCTTCAAGACTGTTGGAAAAGCATTCCAGGTGAAGCTGGTTGAGAGAATGCCAAGAGTGTGCAAAGCTGTCATCAAAGCAAAGTGTAGCTACTTTGAAGAATCTCAAATCTATTTTTGGTTACTACATGATTCCATGTGCTATTTCATAGTTTCATTATTCTACAATGTAGAAAATAGTAAACATATATTAAAACCCTTGAATGAGTAGGTGTGTTCAAACTTTTGACTGGTACTGTATATAGATAGATATACACACAGCTTTTAGACATGCCTGAGTGCGCATACCTATATTCTATTTCAATAAAATGTTCGTGAAACTTCAACATGCACGGTTTTTTAAATATATATATATATATATATAAAATGGTGATCACTGTTAGCCTAAACAACTTAGCTGTTAATAAAACATTATTGTAGCTAGATATTTGTAGATCTACATACAAACCTTTTCTACATTGGTTTATGTCCGGGGTTATCCGCAGCAGTCTCCGCAGATTATCATTCTCCTCCTGGTACTCGACTACCGTTTTCTCAACTGCCCCGAAAATCTCCACAGCAGCTGCAGTTAAACGCTCATTTAAGAACACGCGCAACATCTGTAATGTACACATTTTCAGACGACTGAAAGGTGGGTATTAAGCTAGTATGGCCAAATATACTGATAACTAACCCCTTTTGTCTGTGGTATGGCTTCGTCCACGAGGAAAAATGGTAGCCACTAGCCACAAACAAAACAAACCCTCTCCCAGTTTTACGTCCGTATTGTCTTCTTCTGTTTGTATGTCATTGGTGAGCCCCTAAACACATCACAGCCCCCCCATGTGGATGGATGCTTACTAGAGAATAAAATGTTTCTAAACCAGCCAGGTCACCTGTGATACAAGTCAGTATCGGCGTCAACTCATGTCTGAGGACGTCGGGAGATGACGTGGAACCCGACCACGAGGGGCAACAGTGAGCTGTTACCTTCAAGTTGGTTTCAGTTCTGCTAGGGTGTTGTGAACGGGSATGGCGGATGGGCGTAAGCAACTGCCTCTGGTGCCAATGGTTCCATTAACTCTGAAATCRTAAGGTTAGGCATTAACTCTAAATGGTTAACGTTTGGAATAGGCTTAAATCAAAATCTCAGAAACAATTTAGCTGGATTCCAACATTTTGGCACCAGTGGCAGACTCTTCGGTAAGGTTTTCTGCTTCTGGTGCCAAAGGTTGCTGGTTCGAATCCAGCAAAGTTGTTTTTGAGATTTTCATTTTAAGTCTATCCCAAACCTTAACCCATATATACTATGATACCACCCCACAGTATCAGATATACTATAATACCATCCCACAGTATCAGATATACTATGGTACCACCCCACAGTAACAGATATTCTATAATACCATCCCACAGTATCAGATATACTATGGTACCACCCCACAGTAACAGATACACTATGAAACCACCCCACAGTATCAGATATACTATGATACCAACCACACCACACTAACAGATATAACTATGATTACCACCCCACGAGTATCAGATATACTATGAAACCACCCCACACTAACAGATATACTATGATACCACCCCACAGAGTATCAAGATATACTATGATACCACCCCACATTATCAGAATATACTGTGATACCACCCCACAGTATAGATACACTATGAAACCACCCCACAGTATCAGATATACTATGATACACCCCACACAGTATCAGATATACTATGATACCACCCACAGTATCAGATTACACTATGAAACCAACCCACAGTATCAGAATATACTATGATACCACCACATTATCAGATATCTTATGATACCACCCCACAGTATCAGTATACTTTGATACCACCCACATTATCAGATATACTATGATACCACCACATTATCAGATATACATAATACCATCCCCAGTATCAGAATACTATGTACACCCCACAGTATCAATGATTACTATGATACCACCCACATTATCAGATATACTATGAACCACCCCACAGTATCAGATATACTGTGATACCACCCCACAGTAACAGATACATATGAACCACCCACAGTATCAGATATACTATGATACCACCCCACATTATCAGATTACTATGAAACCACCACAGTATCGATATACTTGATACCACCCCACAGTAACAGTACACTATGAAACCACCCCACAGTATCAGATATACTATGATACCACCCACAATTAACATATACATTCAGAGTTAATGCTAACCTTAAAGAATTGGAATTAATGTCTACGCTTAACCTTAAACACTGTGACATTTGACGTTTGGAACAACTTCAAAATGTGACACTTGAGAACATGGATGAACATCTAATTCTAAGTGAGACTAAGAACTTGTTCCTCTAACATTCTCCGTTCATGTGGATGCTACCAGATTACATCCTGAATGAATCCGTGAACAATGTTACAGAAGTTGCAGAAGCACACATATCATACCCCCCCCCCCCCCCCCCCCCAAATAAATGCTTACCTCCCTGTTATTGTAATGGGGAGAGGTTAGTTTGTTGGGGTCGGATGTATGATATTTGTTCATCTAACTTTCTCACTCATCATTATTCAGGATTCATTCAGGACTATCCATAATCATGGTCGCATCCACATGAATGTAGAAGTGTTTAGAAACATATTATATTGTTATTTACAATAAAAGTTACTCTAAAATGGCACAAMTCATTATTTACTATTCATTTCTATTGGGCACAAAATATTCAGAAACACAACCAAACAAACAGCAAATGKATCCAACTTGTTTGTAGAGTCTCAAGCTTGATTTAATCATTGCGTGCTAGGAATATGGGGCCAAATACTAAACTTTTGACTACTTTAATACACATGTAAGTGAATTTGTCCCAATACTTTTGGTCCCCTAAAATGGGGGGAACTATGTACAACAAGTGCTGCAATTTCAAAACGGTTCACCTGATATGGATGAAAATACACTCAAATTAAAGCTGACAGTCTGCACGTTAATCCCATAGGCATTGTATCACTTCAAATCCAAAGTGCTGGAGTACAGATCCAAAACAATAAAGATTGTGTCACTGTCTCGATACTTTTGGAGCTCACTGTAGGTCAGATCAGCCTTACAACCTTATTCTAAAATTGATTAGATTATTTTTTTCCATCAATCAACACGCATTACCCCATAATGACAAAGCAAAACCAGGTTTAGACATTTTTGCTAATATATATAAAATMAAATATCACATTTATATATATTCACAAGTATTCAGACCCTTTACTCAGTACTTTGCTGATGCACCTTTGGCAGCGATTACAGCCTCGAGTCTTCTTAGGAATTATGCTACAAGCTTGGCACAGCTGTATTTGGGGATTTTTTCCCATTCTTCTCTGCAGATCGTTTCCTCCAGACATGACGCTTGTCATTCGAGGCCAAGGAGTTCAATCTTAGTTTCATCAGACCAGAGAATCTTGTTTCTCATGGTCTGAGAGTCTTTAGGTGCCTTTTGGCAAACGCCAAGTGGCCTGTCATGTGCCTTTTACTGAGGAGTGGCTTCCATCTGGCCACTCTACCATAAAGGCCTGATTGGTGGAGTGCTGCAGAGATGGTTGCCCTTCCCCAGATCTGTGCCTCAACACAATCCTGTCTCGGAGCTCTAGGGACAATTCCTTCGACCTCATGGCTTGATTTCTGCTCTGACATGCACTGTCAACTGTGGGACGTTATATAGACAGGTGTGTGCCTTTCCAAATCATGMCCAATCATTTGAAATTACCACAGGTGGACACCAATCAAGTTGTAGAAACATCTCAAGGATGATCAATGGAAACAGGAAGCACCTGAGCTCAATTTCTAAACTCATAGCAAAGGGTCTGAATACTAATGTAAATAAGGTATTTCTGTTTTGCAAAATTAAAATGTTTTCACTTTGTCATTATGGGGTATTGTGCGTAGATTGCTGATGATAATTTTTTTAATCCATTTTAGAATAAGGCTGTAACGTAACAAAATGTTGAAAAAGTCAAGGAGTTTGACGTTGTATTGTATTGTAGGCATTGTACATCAGTGCATTATCACTRATCTACCTACAACATATTTTGCTTGACAGTAACAACAAAAAACCTGAAAGACATTTTTCTCAGTTTCACTGTTTGCGTAGTTACTGCTCTTTGCCTTTGTAGGGCAGTATACATATCTAGCCAAAACTCGACTTGACGTTCAGTATCTTCTCTCTCAAGTTGAAACGCAGTTTGCCCATAATGTTAGCACCGCAGTGATGAACCAGGGATTTAGCTTGAAAATATACCTCAATCCAGGGATGGTAGGTGACGCTCAGTGGAGGCTGCTGAGGGGAGAACGGGTCATAATAATGGCTGGAACAGAGCAAATGGAATGGCATCAAACACATGGTTTCCAGACCATTGGATTCCACAACACTTACAGCAGCTACTCTCCCCAACGCTGGACATTAATGGAATCCAATGTGCTGCTTTAGCATTAGCTAGCCTTTATAGAACAGTTTTTAATGTAACTTTTACTGTGAAGGATTAAAAAGTTGTCTGTCATGAAAAGCTTATTGAAATAGCATATTGCTCATAATGTGCACTCAGGCATGTCTAAAGGCTGCAGGTCTATATAACATAGACATCTAGAATTCAGTTGTATCATTCAATTGTTCTATTTAATTCTGTGGTATACAGATAACCACTGCTCCTACTCGGCTTCTCTCCAGACTCCCTGTAGCTGTCTCTGAAGAGAATGTTTCCCTTGAGCAGCAGCACCTTGCGCAGGAGTGGAGCCACAGTCTGGGGAAGGAGGCCCCAGAGCCCACACAGATTAAACAGGAACTGGAGGAAGTCAGGACCAGTCAGGAGGAAGAGCAGAATCAAGGGCAGGAGGCTAGATGTCAGAGTTAAAATTCCCACATCCCTGGGTGAAAAATGAATATGATCAGGAGAACCCATTTCATAATTCCCAAACTCAGACTGTGGAGAACAAAGAGACCTCACACCTTTTGTCACTGTTACTCACCCAAAGGGTCTTGACATTCCCTGTGACCCTACAGATAATCAAAAGAATGCCCCCAGCAACAGCTCGGCTGAAAGCAGCGACCCAGTAGGACTTGACAGCAGCCCACCATTGGATCCCAACCTATCAATTGGGGAATACTGTTCCAAACCCAGCATCACTTCTAGAAAAACTCACAGCTGCTGTGATTATCGTGAAACATTTGCTCTGAGAGCTGACTTGCAGGGGCTTTTTTATTTTACCAGGTAAGTTAACTGAGAACACTCTCATTTACAGCAACAACCTGGGGCAGAGTTASAGGGGAGAGGAGTGGGGGATGAATGAGCCAATTGTAAGCTGGGGATGATTAGGTGGCCATGATGGTATGAGGGCCAGATTGGGAATTTATCCAGGAAACCAGGGTTAACACCCCTACTCTTATGATAAGTGCCATGGGATCTTTAGTGACCACAGAGTCTCAGGACACCCATTTAACATCCCATCCAAAAGACTGCACCCTACACAGGGCAATATCCCAAATCACTACCCTGGTGTATTGGTATATTATTTTAGACCAGAGGAAAGACTGCCTCCTACTGGCCCTCCACCACTTCCAGCAGCATCTGGTCTCCCATCCAGGAAATGACCAGGACCAACCCTGCTTAGCTTCAGAAGTAAGCCAGCAGTGGGATGCAGGGTGGTATGCTGAAATGGCATGTTACTCTCGCCAAGAAGAGACCCAGCGAATGCCACCTCTGCAAAAAACACTACAAATCCACCTGGAAATTGAAGGCCCATGTCAGACTCTGTCACGTGGAGAAACCCTGCACCTGCCCCTTTTGTGGGAATACCTTCAAACACAAAGGACATCTGTCCAGACATATGAGGATTCACAGGAGAGAAACCATTTAGCTGTGTTGACTGTGGGAACAGCTTAAATCGGAAAGGGAACCTGAACTTACACATACTGACTCACATAGGAGCGAAGAAAGAAACAAATGAAGAAAACACAATGAAAACACAAAGAAGAAACTAATTAGGACAAAGACATCTTGTTAGAAGATGGAAAACACTTTGGAAAATCAAAGCAACTCTGGATCATTCATTCTGTGGGTTTCAGATAAATAGATGTCATGAATTTACTTTTGTAAAACGTTCTATGTAAATAAAGTTTGATTTGATCTAAGAGTACAGAGTACTTCAACTCACAGGTCTGCTGTTCAGTCTCTTGATGTTTTCACATCATTATAAACAGGAATTCCTGCTAGTTTGTCTCCAGAATAGTCTGACTGATGTTATTGATACATAAAAATATATGTTCTCTAAGAAAATGTGTCCTTGCATTTGTCCAATAATATTTTTTATACATTTTGTCTTAATGTTGCTATTTTATGATATTGACATAATCTTGTATATTACATTTTTAAATACTGTTAATGTTGACACAATGTATTTGGTAGGCAACTACAGACTGATCTATGGTCCATTTTGTGTTTCCCCTTCTCATGGTTTTGAGTAGGATTTGTGGAGCCAGTGGAGGGTAAGCTGATCCTAGACCTGTATGTCTAAGGGCAATGTCTGGACCTTTATGGCCAAGGACTGTGGCCATAGCCCTCTTTGTTGTCTGTTCCCCCAGAATCACTACATCACCAAACATAGCACAATCTGCAGCACTAACTGGAGAAACTGTCCTCAGACATTGTAAATCTAGGGCTCGATTCAATCCATATCGCAGAGCATCTACGGTATAGCGCAATTGATATTTAAAGGTCATTTCCTATTGAGTCGACATACTGTACGCAATGTTTACTGTGACTGCAATCGCCGCGAAGGCAGGAACAGTGCCTTTAAATTTCAATCTGACTATGCCACGAATCTCCCGCGATAAGGATTGAATCGAGACCCTAATTGCATAGGCCTAT
Organism: Salvelinus sp. IW2-2015; assembly: GCF_002910315.2. NCBI lineage: Eukaryota > Metazoa > Chordata > Actinopteri > Salmoniformes > Salmonidae > Salvelinus > Salvelinus sp. IW2-2015. Next base: position 5,335,535 of record NC_036838.1, on the reverse strand, counting down.
ACCAAGATTCTGACGACACAGCACCTCCATGTGGATGGAGTTTTACTTCAAGCTCCAGAAATAGATAACTTCATGTGGGGAAACATGAACTGAAAGACAATACATTTTAACACAGGCGACTCCTGACAACTGCAACGGCTTGGGACTGCATTTAAAAACGAGAATGCGCTTATCAGAACAATTACAAAGAATGTCACTGAAATGGGACTGGACAAACACTGTTGTGCACTTAGAGTTTTCACTCATACAAAGTGCACTTATCAGGAATCGACTTTAAATCATTACTTCCATTAAGACTCAAAGAATATCATGAATGAGCAGCATTAGGTCAATTTATGACAAAAAGACATATGGAAGGAGATATTTTCTGGAAAGTGTAAACATTTTTAATGCGTCAATAACATCCGCCAGACCCTTCTCTCATCATCCGAAGAGACATTCCAAAACAAACAACCAGATATTCCTGTTGGTAATAATGTGAAAACATCAACAGACTTTCTACAGCAGACCTGTGAGATTCACATATTACTGCATACTACTGTTTGATCATTACCTCACCCTTCAAATACAATGAAACCTTGTTTACATAGAATGTTCTGTAAAAGTAAATTCATCACACATCCATTTATCTTAAGACAACGYCATGAATGGTCCAGAGGTGGTTTACTAAGACTGTTGTCCTCGTCCTGCTTTTTTATTCCCACCTGTTGATAGAATATATTTGTCCTATTTCACTTTCTTTCAGTTTTCCTCCTGTTTTCTTTCTTTCTTCCTTTGTGGACCTTATCCACATGCTTCCCTAGATAAACCTTATGAGTGAATCTTTTACCACAGACTAAGCAGCCATGTTGTTTCTCTCCTGTGTGAGTCTGTATGTGCACCTTAAGCTGCCCCCTCCGATTGAAGCTTTTCCCACAGTCACCACAGCTATATAACGGTATATACAGTATGTTGAGGGTTTGGACACACCTACTAATTCTTACTATTTTCTACATTGTAGAATAATAGTGAAGACATCAAAATTATGAAATAACACATATGGAATCATGTAGTAACCAAAAGTGTTAAACAAATACAAAGTAGCCATCCTTTGCCTTGATGATAGATTTGCATACTCTTGGCATTCTCTCAATCAGCTTCATGAGGTAGTCACCTGGAATGCATTTTAATTAACAGATGTGCCTTGTTAAAACCTCTCTTGGGTACGTGAGACGTTAGCGTCCCACCTCTTCAACAGCCAGTGAAACTGCTGGGCGCCTTAAATTAATTTGTAGAATTTCTTTCCTTCTTAATGCGTTTGAGCCAATCAGTTGTGTTGTGACAAGGTAGGGGTGGTATACAGAAGATAACCCTATTTGGTAAAAGACTAAGTCCATATTATGTCAGAACAGCTCAAATAAGCAAAGATAAATGACAGGCCATCATTACTTTAAAACACGAAGGTCAGTCAATCTTGGAAATTTCAAGAACTTTAAAAGTTTCTTCAAGTGCCATGATGAAACTGGCTCTCATGAGGACCGCTACAGGAAAGGAAGACCCAGAGTTCTCTCTGTTGCAGAGGATAAATTCATTAGAGTTACCAGCCTCAGAATTTGCTGCCCAAATAAATGCTTCACGGAGTTCAAGTAACAAACACATCTCAACATCAACGGTTCAGAAGAGACTGCTTGAATCAGGCTTTCATGGTTGAATTTCTGCAAAGAAACCACTACTAAAGGACACAAATAAGAAGAGACTTCCTTGGGCCAAGAAAAACGAGCAATGGATATTAGACTGGAGGAAATCTGTCCTTTGGTCTGATGAGTCCAAATTTGAGATTATTGGTTCCAACCCATCTTTTTGAGACGCATAGTAGGCAAACGGATGATCTCTGCATGTGTGGTTCCCACCGTGAAGTATGGAGGAGGTGTGGGGATGCTTTGCTTTTTATTTTTTATTCTGAGGCACACTTAACCAGCATGGCTACCACTGCATTCTGCAGCGATACGCCATCCCATCTGGTTTGCACTTAGTCCCACTATCATTAGTTTTTAAACAGGACAATGACCCAACACCCCTCCAGGCTGTGTAAGGGCTATTTGACCAAGAAGGAGCGTGACGGAAGGCTGCATCAGATGACCTGGCCTCCACAATCCCCTGACCTCAGCCCAAATGAGATGGTTTGGGATGAATTGGACCGCAGAGTGAAGGAAAAGCAGCCAACAAGTGCTCAGCATATGTGGGAAATCCTTCAAGACTGTTGGAAAAGCATTCCAGGTGAAGCTGGTTGAGAGAATGCCAAGAGTGTGCAAAGCTGTCATCAAGGCAAAGGGTGGCTACTTTGAAGAATCTAAAATGTATTTAGATTTCTTTAACACTTTTTTGGTTCCTACATGAATCCATATGTGTTATTTCATAGTTTTGATGTCTTTTCTATTATTCTACAATGTAGAAAATAGTAAAAATGAAGAAAAACCCTTAAATGAGTAGGTGTGTCCAAACTTTTGACTGGTACTGTATCTGTATATCAGTATATCTCATAGATATAGTTAGAGGACTTAGCTTGGATATAACAATTTTTTTCATGGTAATTGCCATTTAGGGCTTCTCTCAGAGACATTACAGAAAGCGAGACATCTCATTGGTTTGTTTTCTGTGGTCGGGGGAGTATGGGGAGGCTAAGTAGACCAGAGCCAGCCGTTACTGCATTGGTGCCTAAAGGAGAGCCAAAGATTTGGCCGTATATTACAGATTTCCCCCACACACAGTCACGGTAGTACATTTTTGCCTAATTTTGTGACAAACCAAACGTGTTATGCGCATTATGAGCCCAAACTGACATATTTTCAATTCGTAGATTAGGAGAAAAGCCACTGTTTGAGGTCTGTGCAATTTCTAAAAGCGCCTGAAGCAGCCTAGGACGGCTCATGCGAGAAAGCATGCTAACGCGAGAGGGGGATCGCCCACTTACACAGACCAGAGCGTTTACCTTTTTTCCAATGGGAAGACGCTTTACCGCGTTCTCAATTCCTTCAGTATCTCTGGCTTCCACCATTTTAAAGTAGTGGGGATTCCTATGGGTTGGGAGCGATCTGCCAATGATCAGAGCATTGTCTTCTTCAAATTGGGTGCTATGGTTTGTTAATAGCTTTAAGCTATATCAAAGCAATCTAGTGGCCACAAATGAATGTCCAGTCACCACTTCCGAGTATATTACTCGCCAATGTCCAGTCTCTAGACAACAAGGTGGATGAAATTAGGGCAAGGGTTGCCTTCCAGAGAGACATCAGAGATTGTAGCATTCTGTTTCACGGAAACATGGCTCTCGGGATATGTTGTTGGAGTCGGTACAGCCACTGGGTTTCTTCATGTGTCGCGCCGACAGAAATAAACATCTCTCTGAGAAGAAGAAGGGCTTCATGATTAATGACTCATGGTGTAATCATAACAACATACAGGAACTCAAGTCCTGTTCACCTGACCTAGAATTCCTTACAATCAAATGCCGACCATATCTCCCAAGAGAATTCTTGTCAGTTATTGTCACAGCTGTGTATATCCCCCCTCAAGCAGACACCACGACGGCCCTTAAGAAACTTCACTGGACTCGAGTCCCAAGGCTGCATTTATTGTAGCTGGGGATTTTAACAAAGCAAATTTGAGAACAAGGCTACCTAAATTCTACCAGCATATTGATTGCAGCACTCGCGAGGGCAGTACACTGGACCACTGCTACTCTAATTTCCGCAAAGCATACAAGGCCCTCCCCCGCTCTCCCTTCGGCAAATACGACCATGACTCCATTTTGCTCCTACCATCCTATAGGCAGAAACTCAAACAGGATGTACCCGTGACTAGAACCATTCAACGCTGGTCTGACCAATCAGAATCCACGGTTCAAGATTGTTTTGATCACGCGGACTGGGAAATGTTCCAGGCAGCCTCAGAGAATAACATTGATTTATACGCTGACTAAGTGAGTGAGTTTATAAGGAAGTGCGTTGGAGATGTTGTATCCACTGTGACTATTAAAACCTACCCTAACCAGAAACCGTGGCTGGATGGCGGCATTCGCGCAAAACTGAAAGCGCAAACCACCCCATTTAACCATGGAAAGATGACTGGGAATATGGCCAAATATAAACAGTGTAGTTCTTCCCTCCGCAAGGCAATCAAACAAGCGAAATGTCGGTATAGGGACAAAGTGGAGTCGCAATTCAACGGCTCAGACACGAGACGTGTGTGTCAGGGTCTACAGGCAATTACGGACTACAAAAAGAAAACTAGCCACGTCACAGACACCGATGTCTTGCTTCCAGACAAACTAAACACCTTCCTTTCCTGCTTTGAGGATAAAAAAGTGTCACCGATGCGGCCCGCTACCAAGGACGGCAGACCCCCCTCTGGTTATTTTAAACGTGTTAACCCTCGCAAGGCTGCTGGCCCAGATGGCATTCCTAGCCACGTCCTCAGAGCATGCGCAAACCAGCTGGCTGGTGTGTTTACGGACATATACAATCACTCCCTATCCCAGTCTGCTGTCCCCACATGCTTCAAGATGGCCACCATTGCCTTCTTGGGTACAGGAACAAAGATAACTGCACTAAATGACTATCGCCCCGTAGCACTCACTTCTGTCATCATGAAGTGCTTTGAGAGACTAGTCAAGGATCATATCACCTCCACCTTACCTGCCACCCTAGACCATACCGCCCCAACAGGTCCACAGATGATGCAATCGCCATCACACTGCCCTATCCCACCTGGACAAGAGGAATACCTATGTAAGAATGCTGTTCATTGACTACAGCTCAGCATTCAACACCATAGTACCCTCCAAGCTCATCATTAAGCTTGACGCCCTGGGTCTCAACTCTGCCCTGTGCAATTGTCTCCTGGACTTTCTGACAGGCCGCCCCCAGGTGGTGAAGGTAGGAAACAACATCTCCACTTCGCTGACCCTCAACACTGGGGCCCCACAAGGGTGCGTGCTCAGCCCTCTCCTGTACTCCCTGTTCACCCATGACTGCGTGGCCATACACGCCTCCAACTGAATCATCAAGTTTGCAGACGACACAACAGCAGTGGGCTTGATTACCAACAACGACGAGACAGCCTACAGGGAGGAGGTGAGAGCACTCGGAGTGTGGTGTCAGGAAAACAACCTCTCACTCAACGTCAACAAAACAAAGGAGATGATCGTGGACTTCAGGAAACACCAGAGGGAGCACCCCCCTATCCACATCGACGGGACAGTAGTGGAGAAGGTGGAAAGTTTTAAGTTCCTCGGCGTACACATGACAGACAAACTGAAATGGTCCACCCACACAGACAGTGTGGTGAAGAAGGCGCAACAGCGCCTCTTCAACCTCAGGAGGCTGAAGAAATTTGGCTTGTCACCGAAAACCCTGACAAACGTTTACAGATGCACAATTGAGAGCATTCTGCCGGGCTGTATCATCGCCTGGTACGGCAACTGCACCACCCTCAACCGCAAGGCTCTCCAGAGGGTAGTGAGGTCTGCACAACGCATCACCAGGGGGAAACTACCTGCCCTCCAGGACACTTACAGCCCCCGATGTCACAGGAAGGCCCAAAATATCATCAAGGACAACAACCACCTGAGCCACTGCCTGTTCACCCCGCTACCATCCAGAAGYTGAGGTCAGTACAGGTGCATCAATGCTGGGACAGAGAGACTGAAGAACAGCTTCTATCTCAGACTGTTAATTAAACAGCAATCACTAACTCAGAGAGGCTGCTGCCTACATACAGACTCAAATCATTGGCCACTTTAATAAATGGATCACTAGTCACTTTAAATAATGCCACTTTAATAATGTTTACATATCTTACATTACTCATCAAATACAGTGGGGTAAAAAAGTATTTAGTCAGCCACCAATTGTGCAAGTTCTCCCACTTAAAAAGATGAGAGAGGCCTGTAATTTTCATCATAGGTACACTTTAACTATGACAGACAAAATGAGAAGAAAAAAAATCCTGAAAATCACATTGTAGGATTTTTAATGAATTTATTTGCAAATTATGGTGGAAAATAAGTATTGGTCACCTACAAACAAGCAAAGATTCTGGCTCTCACAGACCTGTAACTTCTTTTTTAAGAGGCTCCTCTGTCCTCCACTCGTTACCTGTATTAATGGCACCTGTTGAACTTGTATCAGTATAAAAGACACCTGTCCACAACCTCAAACAGTCACACTCCAAACTCCACTATGGCCAAGACCAAAGAGCTGTCAAAGGACACCAGAAACAAAATTGTAGACCTGCACCAGGCTGGGAAGACTGAATCTGCAATAGGTAAGCAGCTTGGTTGAAGAAATCAACTGTGGGAGCAATTATTAGGAAATGGAAGACATACAAGACCACTGATAATCTCCCTCGATCTGGGCTCCACGCCAAGATCTCACCCCGTGGGTCAAAATGATCACAAGAACGGTGAGCAAAAATCCCAGAACCACACGGGGGGACCTAGTGAATGACCTGCAGAGAGCTGGGACCAAAGTAACAAAGCCTACCATCAGTAACACACTACGCCGCCAGGACTCAAATCCTGCAGTGCCAGACGTGTACCCCTGCTTAAGCCAGTACATGTCAGGCCCATCTGAAGTTTGCTAGAGAGCATTTGGATGATCCAGAAGAAGATTGGGAGAATGTCATATGGTCAGATGAAACCAAAATAGAACTTTTTGGTAAAAACTCAACTCGTCGTGTTTGGAGGACAAAGAATGCTGAGTTGCTTCCAAAGAACACCATACCTACTGTGAAGCATGGGGTGGAAACATCATGCTTTGGGGCTGTTTTCTGCAAAGGACCAGGACGACTGATCCGTGTAAAGGAAAGAATGAATGGGCCATGTATCGTGAGATTTTGAGTGAAAACCTCTTTCCATCAGCAAGGGCTTTGAAGATGAAACGTGGCTGGGTCTTTTCAGCGTGACAATGATTTCAAACACACCGCCCGGGCAACGAAGGAGTGGCTTCGTAAGAAGCATTTCAAGGTCCTGGAGTGGCCTAGCCAGTCTCCAGATCTCAACCCCATAAGAAATCTTTGGAGGGAGTTGAAAGTCCGTGTTGCCAGCCAACAGCCCCAAAACATCACTGCTCTAGAGGAGATCTGCATGGAGGATTGGCCAAAATACCAGCAACAGTGTGTGAAAACCTTGTGAAGACTTACAGAAAACGTTGACCTCTGTCATTGCCAACAAAGGGTATATAACAAAGTATTGAGATAAACTTTTGTTATTGACCAGATACTTATTTTCCACCATAATTTGCAAATAAATTCATAAAAAATCCTACAATGTGATTTTCTGGAATTTTTTTCTCATTTTGTCTGTCATAGTTGAAGTGTACCTATGATGAAAATTACAGACCTCTCATCTTTTTAAGTGGGAGAACTTGCACAATTGGTGGCTGACTAAATACTTTTTTGCCCCACTGTATGTATATACGGTATCTTATACCATCTATTGCATCTTGCCTATGCCGCTCATCCATATATTTATACTGTATGTACATGTTCTTATTCCATCCCTTTTAGATGTGTGTGTATTAGGTAGTTGTGGAATTGTTAGACTACTTGTTAGATATTACTGCACTGTCAGAACTAGAAGCACAAGCATTTCGCTACACTCGCATTAACATCAAATTAACTTAGTGACATTTCTCTCTGCTATCAAGAGGGTAAGCCACTAAACATTTGTGCCCGCTTGGTGGGGGGGCCCTCCAACCAAATCTTGCTTAGGGCCCCCAAAAGGCTAGAAAAGGCCCTGCTTTTCACCTTGGGAAAAACCCATCCACTTCCTCTCTCGTCTTGAGGCTGGATTATGAGACAGTACAAGTTTACTGGTACTATTAAGACACAATACTTGAGTCACAATCATGACTGCATATGTCATAACTTATAGTTGTGTTACTTAGGCCTATGTCACAGCAATGAATACCAATGGCATCCAGACAACTTACCATTATGACCAGCCACGTTACAAAATTGTGACATTTTAGGCCATAATGATCTTTTTCATTATTGCATTATCGTGTCATAATGTAAAATCAGCTATACCACATTTACAGTTGAAGTCTGAAGTTTATATACACTTAGGTTGGAGTCATTAACTTGTTTTTCAACCACTCCACAAATTTCTTGTTAACAAACTATAGTTTTGGCAAGTCGGTTAGGACATCTACTTTGTGCATGACATAAGTAATTTTTCCAACAATTGTTTACAGACAGATTATTTCACTTATAATTCACTGTATGACAATTCTAGTGGGTCAGAAGTTTACATACACTAAGTTGACTGTGCCTTTAAACAGCTTGGAAAATACAAGAAAATTATGTAATGGCTTTAGAAGCTTCTGATAGGCTAATTGACATCATTTGAGTCAATTGGAGGTGTACCTGTGGATGTATTTCAAGGCCTACCTTCAAACTCCGTGCATCTTTGCTTGACATCATGGGAAAATCAAAAGAAATCAGCCCCAAAAAATTGTAGACCTCCACAAGTCTGGTTCATCCTTGGGAGCAATTTCCAAACGCCTGAAGGTACCACGTTCATCTGTACAAACAATAGTACGCAAGTATAAACACCATGGGACCACGCAGCCGTCATACCGCTCAGGAAGGAGACGCATTCTGTCTCCTAGAGATGAACATACTTTGGTGTGAAAAGTGCAAATCAATCCCAGAACAGCAAAGGACCTTGTGAAGATGCTGGAGGAAACAGGTACAAAAGTATCTATATATGTCACGATCGTTGAAAGGATGAGACCAAGGCGCAGCGTGAGTAGAGTTCCACATAATTTTAATCAACTGAAACTCACCTCACAAAACAACCAAACGAAACGTGAAGCTACAGGTGTGCACTAACGCAACTCAATGTAGACAAGATCCCACAACACAAACGAGGAATATGGCTACATAAAATATGATCCCCAATCAGAGACAACGATAAACAGCTGTCTCTGATTGGGAACCATATCAGGCCAACATAGACATACAAAACCACTAGACATACAACACCCCTAGACATACAAAAACCAGCATACCCACCCTAGTCACACCTAACCAAAATGTATAGAAAAACAGATATCTAAGGTCAGGGCGTGACAATATATCCACAGTAAAACAAGTCCTATATCGACATAACCTGAAAGGCTGCTCAGCAAGGAAGAAGCCACTGCTCCAAAACCGCCATACAAAAAGCCAGACTACGGTTTGCAACTGCACATGGGGACAAAGATCGTACTTTTTGGAGAAATGTCCTCTGGTCTGATGAAACAAAAATAGAACTGTTTGGCCATAATGACCATCGTTATGTTTGGAGGAAAAAGGGTTAGGCTTACAAGCCGAAGAACACCATCCCAACCGTGAAACACGAAGGTGGCAGCATCATGTTGTGGGGGGACTTTGCTGCAGGAGGGACTGGTGCACTTCACAAAATAAATGCATCATGAGGAAGGAAAATGATGTGTATGGAAAATGATGGGATATATTGAAGCAACAATCTCAAGACATCAGTCAGAGGAAGTTAAAGCTTGGTCCAAATGGGTCTTCCCAAAGGACAATGACCCCAAGCATACTTCCCAAAGTTGTGGCAAATTGGCTAAGGACAACAAAGTCAAGGTATTGGAGTGGCCATCACAAAAGACTCTGACCTCAATCCTATAGAAATTTTGTGGGCAGAACTGAAAAAGCGTGTGCGAGCAAGGAAAGCTTACAAACCTGACTCAGTTACACCAGCTCTGTCAGGAGGAATGGCGCCAAATTCACCCAACTTAATCTGTGGAAGCTTGTGGAAAGCTACCCAAAACATTGACCCAAGTTACACCATTTAAAGCCAATGCTACCAAAATACTAATGAGTGCATGTAAACTTATCTGACCCACTTGAATGTGATGAAAGAAATAAAAGCTGAAATAATTCATTCTCTCTACTATTATTCTGACATTTCACATTCTTAAAAATAAACTGATCTAAGACAGGGACTTTTTACTAGGATTAAATGTCAGGAATTGTGAAAAACTGAGTTTAAATGTATTTGGCTAAGGTGTAAGTAAACTTCTGACTTCAACTGTGTGTGTATATATATATATATATATATATATAAAAATTATATTGGACTGGAAAATTATATTTTCTGGAAGTATTCATTTAAAAAATGTTTTTTATCAATAACATCTGTCAGACTATTCTGGAGACATTCCAAAACAAACTACCAGGAATTCCGGTTTATAATGACATGAAAACATCAAGAGACTGAACATAAGACATGTATGTTTAACTACTGTACTCTGTACTGTTATATAAAATCAAACTTTATTGTTCATAGAATGTTTTACAAAAGTGAATCTATTATTCTAAAACCCAGAGAATGAATGATCCAGTTGCTTTGCTTTTCCAAAGTGTTGTCCATCTTCTAACAAGATGTCTTTGTGCTAATTCTCTCTGTGCTTTTATTCTGTTTTCTTTATTTGTTTCTTTCTTTGTGGACGTTCACTCCTGTGTGAGTCAGTATGTGCAAGTTCAAGTTCCCTTTCCGATTGAAGCTTTTCCCACAGTCACCACAGCTAAATGGTTTCTCTCCAGTGTGAGTCAGTACATGCCTCCTTAGGTCCCCCTTCTGAATGAAACTCTTCCCACAGTCACCACAGCTAAATGGTTTCTCTCCTGTGTGAATCCTCATATGTCTGGACAGGTGTCCTTTGAGTTTGAAGGTCTTTCCACAAAAGGGGCAGGTGCAGGGTTTCTCCACGTGACAGAATCTGACATGGGCCTTTAATTTACAGGTGGAGTTGTAGTGTTTTTTGCAGAGGCGGCATTCGCTGGGTCTCTTCTTGGCGAGAGTCACATGCCCCTGTAGGTCAGCTGTCAGAGCAAACGTTTCACCACAGTCAAAGCAGCGGTGAGTTTTTCTAGACGTGGTGCTGGGTTTGGAACAGTGTTCCCTCATTGATGGGTTGGAATTCAATGGTGGGCTGCTGTCAAGTCCTACTGGGTCGCTGCTTACAGTTGAGCTGTGGCTGTAGGCATTGTTTTGATTATCTGGAGGGTCACAGGGAATGTCGAGACCCTCTAGGTGGGTAACGGTGACAAAATGTGGGAGATCCACTGGTTTAGAGTTACTGTCTCTGTTCTCCACTGTCTGGGTTTGGGGAAGAGAAAAGGACTGTTGGTTTTCCTGATCACATTTACTTTTCACACAAATTGGAGGTAATTTGAACACACTATCTTCCTCCTGACAGGTCCAGAGTTCCTCCTGTTCCTCTTTAATCTGTGTGGGTTCTAGGTCCTCCTGCTGCAGACTGGTTCTCCACTCCTGCTGCTCAGGGGGAACCTTGTTTTCAGTGACAGCAACAGATAACCGAAGGGACTCTGGAGGGAAGGCGAGGAGGAGCAGAGGTTATCTATACCATATAAATAAAAACCCTTCATCTCTATAGAAGATACACAGTACTAGTCAAAAGTTTGGACACAGTCATTCAAGGGTTTTTCTTTATTTTGACTATTTTCTACATTTTACAATAGTGAAGACATCAAACTATGAAATAACACACATGGAATCATGTAGTAACCAAAAAGTGTTAAACAAATCAAAATATATTTTATATTTGAGATTCTTCAAATAGCCACCCTTTGCCTTGACAGCTTTGCACACTATTGGCATTCTCTCAACTAGCTTCATGAGGTAGTCACCTGGAATGCATTTCAATTAACAGGTGTGCCTGTTAAATGTGTGGAATTTCTTTCCTTCTTAATGCGTTTGAGCTATTCAGTTGTGTTGAGACATGGTATGGGTGGTAAGGAAGATAGCCCTATTTGATAAAAGACCAAGTCCAAATTYTGGCAAGAACAGGTCAAATAAGCAAAGAGAAACGACAGTACATTACTTTAAGACATGAAAGTCAGTCAATCCAGGAAATGTGAAGAACTTTGAACGTTTTTTTCAAATGCAGTCGCAAAAACACTCAAGCGCTATGATGAAACTGGGTCTCATGAGGACCGCCACAGGAAAGGAAGACCCAGAGTTACCTCTGCTGCTGAGGATAAGTTCATTAGAGTTAATTGAACCTCAGATTGCAGCCCAAATGCTTCCGAGTTAAAGTAACAGACACATCCCAACATCAACTGTTTAGAGGAGACTGCGTGAATCAGGCCTTCATGGTCGAATTGCTACAAAGAAACCACTACTAAAGGACACCAATAAGAAGAAGAGACTTGCTTGGGCCAAGAAACACAAGCAATAGACATTAGACAAGTGGAAACAGTCCTTTGGTCTGATGAGTCCAAATTTGAGATTTTTGGTTTCAACCGCCATGTCTTTGTGAGACGCAGAGTAGGTGAACGCATGATCTCCGCATGTGTGGTTCCCACCGTGGCTACCACAGCATGCTGCATTGATACACCATCCCATCTGGTTTGCGCTTAGTGGGACTATCATTTGTTTTTCAACAGAACAATGACCCAACACACCTCCAGTCTGTGTAAGGGATATTTAAGTAAGAAAGAGAGTGATGGAGTGCTGCATCAGATGACCTGGCCTACACAATCACCCGATCTTAACCCAATTGAAATGGTTTGGGATGAGTTGGACCGCAGAGTGAAGGAAATGCAGCCAACAAGTGCTCAGCATATGTGGGAACTCCTTCAAGACTGTTGGAAAAGCATTCCTCGTCAAGCTGGTTGAGAGAATTCCAAGAGTGTGCAAAGCTGTCATCAAGGCAAAGAGTGGCTACTTTGAAGAATAAAAAATATATTTTGATTTGTTTAACACTTTTTTGGCTACTACATGATTCCATGTGTTATTTCATAGTTTTGAAGTCTTCACTATTATTCTACAATGTAGAAAATAGTAAAAACAAAGAATAACCCTTGAATGAGTAGGTGTGTCCAAACTCTTGACTGGTACTGTATATAACCAACGTTAAGACATGCCGGTGTACACATACCGAGCTATATGCTATTTCAATAAGCTTTTCGTGACAACTTTTTCATAATGCACAATAAACGTTACATTGAACTATTTAAAAATGTATTAAATGGTAATCACTGTTTGTCTAAACAACTTAGCTGTTCATAAAACATTATTGTAGCTAGGTATTTGTAAATCTACATACGAACCTTCTCTACATAGTTTTATGTCCGGTGCAATCCGAAGCAGTCTCCGTAGCCGATCATTCTCTTCCTGGTACTCGACTACCGTTTTCTCAACCGCCCCGAAAATCTCCACAGCAGCCGCCGTTAAACGCTCATTTAAGAACAGGCGCAACATTTGTAATGTAGACATGTTTAGTCGACTGAGAGGTGAGTACTCAACTAGTATGGCAAATACACTGATAACGAACCTCTTTTGTCTGTGGTATGGTTTTATCCACGAGAAAGTAATGGTTGCCGCTGTCCACAAAACAAACCATCTCCCAGTTTTACTTCCGCATTGTCTTCTTCTGTTTGTATCAGTCGGTTGTGAGCCAGTAAACACATCACAGCATCCCCACGTGGATGGATGTTTACTAGAAGGTACACAGACAAAAAAATAAAAATAAACACCTTTTATTTAACCAGGTAGGCCAGTTGAGAACAAGTTCTCATTTACAACTGCGACCTGGCAACGATAAAGCAAAGCAGTGCGACACAAACAACAACACAGAGTTACACATAGAATAAACAAACGTACAGTCAATAACACAATAGAAAAAATCTATATACAGTGTGTGCAAATGAGGTAAGATTAGGGAGGTAAGGCAATAAATAGGTCGTAGTGACGAAGTAATTACAATTTAGCAATTAAACACGAGTGATAGATGTGCAGAAGATGAATGCGCAAGTAGAGATACTTGGGTGCAAAGGAGAAAAAAACAATATGGGGATGAGGTAGTTGGATGGGCTATTTACAGATGGGCTATGTACAGGTGCAATGATCTGTGAGCTGCTCTGACAGCTGATGCTTAAAGATAGTGAGGGAGATATGAGTCTCAAGCTTCAGTGATTTTTGCAATTCGTTCCAGTCATTGGCAGCAGAGAACTGGAAGGAAAGGCGGCCAAAGAAAGAATTGGCTTTGAGGGTGACCAGTGAAATATACCTTCTGGAGCGCGTGCTATGGGTGGGTGCTGCTATGGTGACCATTGAGCTAAGGCAGGGCTTTACCTAGCAAACACTTATAGATGACCTGGAGCCAGTGGGTTTGGCGACGAATATGAAGCGAGGCCCAGCCAACGAGAGCATATAGGTCGCAGTGGTGGGTAGTATATGGGGCTTTGGTGACAAAACGGATGGCACTGTGATAGATTGCATCCAATTTGTTGAGTAGAGTGTTGGAGGATATTTTGTAAATGACATTGCCGAAGTCAGATGCGGGCAGCGATCGGTTGAAGAGCATGCATTTAGTTTTACTTGCATTTAAGAGCAGTTGGAGGCCACGGAAGGAGAGTTGTATGGCATTGAAGCTCGTCTGGAGGTTTGTTAACACAGTGTCCAAAGATGCGCCAGAGGTATACAGAATGGTGTTGTGTGCGTAGAGGTGGATCAGAGAATCACCAGCAGCAAGAGCAACATCATTGATGTATACAGAGAAAAGAGTCGGCCCGAGAATTGAACCCTGATGCACCCCCATAGAGACTGCCAGAGGTCCGGACAACAGGCCCTCCGATTTGACACACTGAACTCTGTCTGAGAAGTAGTTGAACCAGGCGAGGCAGTCATTTGAGAAACCAAGGCTGTTGAGTCTGCCGATAAGAATGTGGTGATTGACAGAGTCGAAAGCCTTAGCCAGGTGATATCGTTTAGGACCTTGAGCGTGGCTGAGGTGCACCCATGACCAGCTCGGAAACCAGATTGCATAGCGGAGAAGGTATGGTGGGATTCGAAATGGTCGGTGATCTGTTTGTTGACTTCGCTTTCGAAGACCTTAGAAAGGCAGGGTAGGATAGATATAGGTCTGTAGCAGTTTGGGTCAAGAGTGTCCCCCCTTTGAAGAGGGGGATGACCGCAGCTGCTTTCCAATCTTTGGAAATCTCAGACGACACGAAAGAGAGGTTGAACAGGCTAGTAATAGGGGTTGCAACAATTTCGGCCGATCATTTTAGAAAGAAAGGGTCCAGATTGTCTAGCCCGGCTGATTTGTAGGGGTCCAGATTTTGCAGCTCTTTCAGAACATCAGCTGTCTGGATTTGGTTGAAGGAGAAATTGTGCAGGCTTGGGCAAGTTGCTGCGGGGGGTACAGGGCTGTTGACCGTTGTAGGGGTAGCCAGGTGGAAAGCATGGCCAGCCGTAGTTAAATGCTTATTGAAATTCTCAATTGTCGTGGATTTATCGGTGGTGACAGTGTTTCCTAGCCTCAGTGCAGTGGGCAGCTGGGAGGAGGTGCTCTTATTCTCCATGGACTTTACAGTGTCCCAGAACTTTTTGGAGTTTGTGCTACAGGATGCAAATTTCTGTTTGAAAAAGCTAGCCTTTACTTTCCTAACTGCCTGTGTGGGATATTCGATGCTAATGCGGTACACCACAGGATGTTTTTGTGCTGGTCAAGGGCAGATGGGTCTTGAGTGAACCAAGGGCTATTTCTGTTCCTGGTTCTACATTTTTTGAACGGGGCATGCTTATTTAAGATGGTGAGGAAAGCACTTTTAAAGAATAACCAGGCATCCTCTACTGACGGAATGAGGTCTATATCCTTCCAGGATACCCGGGCCAGGTCGATTAGAAAGGCCTGCTCCCTGAAGTGTTTTAGGGAGCGTTTGACAGTGATGAGGGGTGGTTGTTTGACCGCAGACCCATTACGGACACAGGCAATGAGGCAGTGATCGCTGAGATCCTGGTTGAAGACAGCAGAGGTGTATTTAGAGGGCAGGTTGGTCAGGATGATATCTATGAGGGTGCCCGTGTTTATGGATTTGGGGTTGTACCTGGTAGGTTCATTGATAATCTGTGTGAGATTGAGGGCATCTAGCTTAGATTGTAGGATGGCCAGGGTGTTAAGCATGTCCCAGTTTAGGTCAACTAACAGTACGAGCTTTGAAGATAGATGGGGGGCAATCAATTCACATATGGTGTCCAGGGCACAGCTGGGGGCTGAAGGTGGTCTATAACAAGCTGCAACGGTGAGAGACTTGTTTCTGGAAAGGTGTATTTTTAGAAGTAGAAGCTCGAATTGTTTGGGCACGGACCTGGATAGTATAACAGAACTCTGCAGGCTATCTCTGAAGTAGATTGCAACTCCACCCCCTTTGGCAGTTCTATCTTGTTGGAAAATGTTATAGTTAGGGATGGAAATTTCAGGATTTTTGGTGACCTTCCTAAGCCAGGATTCAGACACCGCTAGGACATCCGGGTTGGCAGAGTGTGCTAAAGCAGTGAATAAAACAAATCTAGGGAGGAGGCTTCTAATGTTAACATGCATGAAACCAAGGCTTTTACGGTTACAGAAGTCAACAAATGAGAGTGCCTGGGGAATGGGAGTGGAGCTAGGCGCTGCAGGGCCTGGATTAACCTCTACATCACCAGAGGAACAGAGGAGGAGTAGGATAAGGGTACGGCTAAAGGCTATGAGAACTGGTCGTCTGGTGCGTTCGGAACAGAGAGTAAAAGGAGCAGGTTTCTGGACGGGGAAGAATAGATTCAAGGCATAATGTACAGACAAGGGTATGGTAGGATGTGAATACAGTGGAGGTAAACCTAGGCATTGAGTGACGATGAGAGAAGTTTTGTCTCTAGAGACACCATTTAAACCAGGTGAGGTCACCGCATGTGTGGGAGGTGGAACAAAAGGGCTAGCTAAAGCATATTGAGCAGGGCTGGAGGCTCTACAGTGAAATAAGACAATTATCACTAACCAAAACAGCAATGGACAAGGCAAATTGACATTAGGGAGAGGCATGCGTAGCCGTGTGATTATAGGGACCAGTGAGTAGCTAGGCAAACTGTAGACACGGTGATTCAGACAGCTAGCGGGCCGGCGCTAGCAGGCTAGCAGAAGGACCTTAGGGGGACGTCGCGGAGGAAGAGTCTGTTTCCCCCTCATGATGGATCGGCAGGGCTCTGTGTAGGCAGTAAAAGGGTCCAGGCCAATTGGCAAAATAGGTATTGTAGCCCAAGAAATTGGCTGATGGACCTCTTCAGCTAACAGTCCGATATGCTCTAGACAGCTAGCAGCCTGTGGCTAGCAGGCTAGCGAATGGGCCTTCAGGGGACGTCGCGACGGAGGAGCCTGTTGAAACCCCTTCGGGCGGATTACGTCAGTAGACCAGTCGTGGTGGATCGGTGGGGCTCCGTGTTGGCAGTAAAAGGGGTCCATGCCAATTGGCAAAATAGGTATTGTAGCCCAAGGAGTGGCTGATGAACCTCTAGTTCTAGTTCCAGGCTAACTGGTGCTTGCTTCGGGACAGAGACGTTAGCCAGGAGAAGCTACTCGGATAGCAGCTAGCTAGCTGCGCTGATCCAGGTGAAAAGGTTCAGAGCTTGCGGTAGGAATCCGAAGATATGGAGATTTGGTGGAGAAAAAGCAGTCCGGTATGCTCTGGGTTGAATCGTGCTATGCAGACTGTCAGGAGTTTGCCCGGGCTAAGGTTAGCTGATGACCGCTAGCAGTGGCTAACTGACTACTAGCTAGTAGCTAGTTAGCTGGCTAGCTTCTATTGGGGGTTCCGGTTGGTGTTAATGGACAGTCCAGCAAGCATCGGCTGTGTAGCCGAGTGATCATAGGGTCCAATAAGCAGCACTAGATGAAACAGGGAACAGTTCGATAGTCGATTACTACGTTGAACGAGCGGGAGACATGGCGTTCAGGGAGCAGGCCGGGGCTAGCAGATGGATCATCACCAAACATCCACGACGCAGAGACCGATTGAGAGCACATCGGCCGAGTTACGTCAGCAGACCAGCGGACCAGTCGTGATGGATCGGCGGGGCTCCGTGTCGACAAAGGGTCCAGGCCAGTGGCAAGAGAAGTGTTGTAGTTGTGTACTTCGTTTGCTAGCCGGGAGATGGGCCTAGCTTGGGGCTAACTTGTGCATGCTTCTGGACAAGGGCGTTAGCCACAATAGCTCCTCAGTAGCAACTAGCTAGCTGCGAAGATCTGGTGTAATGGTCCAGAGCTTGCGGCAGGAATCCGGAGATGTAGTGGAAAAAAACTGTCCGATATGCTCAGGGCTGGTATCGCGCTGTGCAGACTGGCAGGTATTATCCGAGCTTTCCAGGCTAAAGAGGCAGGAGTCCGAGCTAAAGGTAAAGACCGCTAGCAGAGGCTAACAATGACTAAATAGCTAGCAGCTTATTAGCT
>NC_036838.1:5248545-5311520 GCF_002910315.2 Salvelinus sp. IW2-2015 | reverse complement strand
AAACCTGAAATTCAAGTATCAAATCCCTAAACCAAGTCTGCAAAATTGCAAGCACAATTTCTGCTTTACACTCAAGTTTTCAATTCTATATCACACCTTTTGCGAAACACTACACACAGTTCTCTACATTATTATAGATATTAAAATATCTTTAGTCCCTTTGGAAAGCAACGCCAATCACAATGCCAAGCTCTATACACCAATTGGCAACACCCACTCCTCACAGGTGTAAACACTAGTTGCTGAATTGTTCGCTTAGAAATCAGAGCTTTAGCACTATAAAAGGCCACAGATGAGCTCTCCTGTTTTGGAGGAAAATGGAAGTCAAGGGTGAAGCAAGAGGCTAGAGGGGAAGGAGTGAGAGTAAGACGAGGACGAGGAAGACGAGGACGAGGAAGGACAGTTGTCTCAGATAAGGTCAGGGCCACATTGTTTGACAATGTGCTCAACCATGGATTGAGTATGAGGGAGGCTGGGCAGAGTTCAGCCTAACCTGAGCTGCTACACGGTTGCATCTATCATCCGTACATTCAGAAATGAGAACCGGTAAGTTACTTACCATCTACACTATGCTCTTTATGTATGTATACTGTAGTATACTGCAGTCCGACATATCAGTAGGCCTATGTTACTCAGTGATTGTTGGCCAATGTTACAGTAATGTAATTTCATATAGAAAGAAAATAGATTATTTTAGTTTACTGTAACCAATCATATCATATTTGTGGATCTTCTGCAGAACTGAGAGACGGCTAGGCCATGGTGGAAGACACCGGCTGTTCACACCAGAACAGGAGACCGCTATTGTGAACATGGTAGTGGCAAACAATATCATTAGACTACGAGAAATCCAGAACCACATAATTACAGACAACACAATATTCAATAACATTCACCAGGTGTGCTTGTCTACATTGGACCGTGTATTACAGTGCAACCGAATCCGGATGAAACAGGTCTACAGGGTGCCATTAGAGCGAAACTCAGAGAGGGTTAAAGAACATCGCTATGKATATGTGCAAGTAAGTACTATACTGTGAATTTACAATCATATAAGCACTGTATAGACACATTACAGTACTGTATTGTGCCTCACCATAGTGACGGCTCTAGGTCTATGCCACATATTGTCTTGTCTGTTTCAGAGTCTTGGAGCTGGATGCCGCTGCAATTCAGCACGTTTATATTTACATTGATGAGGCTGGCTTCAACCTAGCCAAAAGAATGGGACGGAACATTATTGGCCATTGTGAATGTGCCTGGACAGCGTGGAGGGAATATCACCAATTGCGCAGCCATTAGCCAGCAAGGCGTCCTCCATCACCATGCCAACCTTGGTCCATACCACACCGCCCTTCTCATCACATTCCTGGACACACTACATGGCATCCTCATTCCAGCCGAGTAGAGGGGTGGACCAGAGCAGCCCAGGTATGTTGTCATCTGGGACACTGTGAGTTTCCACCGGGCTGCTCTGGTCCGCAACTGGTTCATCGACCAGCCACAATTTATTGTTCTATACCTCCAATCATATTCCCCATTCCTAAACCCAATTGAAGAGTTTATTCCGGCATGGCGATGGAAGGTGTATGACCACCATCCCCTCGCACGCATGCATCTTCTCCAGGCAATGGAGGATACACGTGGTGAAGTTGATGTGGGGGCTTTCGGCGGCTGGATCCGTCACTCCAGAAGATTCTTTCCCCACTGTTTATTCAGGGAGAACATCGCTTGTGATGTAGATGAGGTGCTGTGGCCAGACCAAAATAGGAGGCAGGATGCAGCCTAATGTCTTTTTTCTTACATTTTGCATGTGTTTTTGTGTTTAGAGTTTTGAAAGAATGAGCCACTTTCATTTTTTAAATTTTTGTACAGAAAACCCTTTATCTTACTGAATGTTTTTCTCCTGAAAGTGTTACATACAAAACACAAGTGTTCAAAAATACTGCATGTTGGGAATACATTACAATGTTTTTGTTACTGTATTGCATTTGTGTGTGTTTGAGTAGGTATACATTATTGTAACAATCTTTTACAACCTGCTACAGTGTAACACTGAAAAGGCATAAACCTACTAATGGGATATTCATAGTAGTGTTTTGTGTTAATCACATCAGTGTGTTGTTGGTTGGTAAACAGATCTATTCATACGACGCGTGTGTGTCATTTTGGAAAGAGAGAAAACTGTTTTGAATTTAGTGTTTGCTTTCGCTTTTCAGTGTTGTCGTTTTCTGCTTCGTGTTTTGGGAAAATGGGCCAAAGATTCAGCAGACGTGTGGAAACAATTGTGGAAAATTGTAAGAAAAAAATTGAAATCTTCGACAAATGGAAGGAGATCTTTTCTGGAAAGTATATATATTTTATGTATCAAAAACATCAGTCTGACCATCACCCTGAGAGACATTACAATACAAACAAGTAGAAGAGGAGAAGTCCAGTGGCTATATGACTCAGGCTGGTTCCTATACTTGCCCTCTACAAGATCATCAGCAGACTCTATAACTGTCTTCCATCCTCTGACCAGCTCTCTCTGCTCAAGCCATGAACTGACCCTCTCCATCTTGGGTGGATGCAGCATTCAAAGACTTGGCCTCTATTGATTGACCTGGCCTGATATGTTGCTTGTTTGTTTTTTGCTCTTGAACCCCTTTTAGATTCTATGAAAAGCACTATAGAAGTTGAATAAATTATTATTATTCACCTGCTTCCACAGAGTACATATTTATTATCCTTGGGAGGACCGTCAGAGGCCCGGAATTAGCCTGCGTTCCCCATTGGAGGAGGGGGGTACATCCCCATTGGTAGGGGAGGTGGAGGCTTGCTCTGTAAAATGAAATATCAACAAAATGTAAAAACAAGTAGTACGCAACCATATAACACGCTCAAAGTTCAAATACAATTAAAATGCTCTGATTTAAAATGACAGTGGAAAGTTGATTCCATCTCCTGTGCAGCTGCTCTGCACTCTTATCCACCCATCTACTGAGAGTCTGATCCCACACAATCTGTGGAAGAAGATGATAGGAATGAGAGTCTTTAACAATCTACCGTTTTCTATCTTCAACTATCACTCAACCAGGACACTCTTTGTGTCCTGTGTATTGCGCTTGGTGTATTATTCCACTAATGTTTCTCGACAGGATATGAATATTTGTTGTCATCTGAGAGGTGGTCCTTCTTACGCCCGAAGCCCAGCCAGCCCTCTCTGCTGGTCTTGCACTTTACATCCAGGAGCGCCACAGTTGGTCGGCTCTGGACCACTTGCAGGAGTTTGAGTTGGTCCGTTGGGGGCAGAAGGATGTTCAGTCACGGGGCTGGTCTTCTATTCCTGGCCCAGGACGTCCACATACAGTGCATTCAAAAGCTATTCAGACCACTTGACTTTTTCCACATTTTGTTACGTTACATCCTTACTCTAAAATGAATTATATTTTTTTTACACACAATACTCCATAATGACAAAGCAACAACTGGTTTTTAGAAATTGGAACAAATTTATTTAAAAAAAAACTAAAATATCACATTTACATAAGTATTCAGACCCTTTACTCAGTACTTTGTTGAAGCACCTTTGGCAGCGATTACAGCCTCGAGTCTTCTTCGGTATGACACTGCAAGCTTCGCACATCTGTATTTGGGGAGTTTCTCCCATTCTTCTCTGCAGATCCTCGCAGGTTGGATGGGGAGCGTCGCTGTAGAGCTATTTTCAGGTCCCTCCAGAGATGTTCGATCGGGTTCAAGTCCGGGCTCTGGCTTGGCCACTCAAGGACATTCAGAGACTTGTCCTGAAGCCACTCCTGCATTGTCTTGGCTTTGTCCTTAGGGTCATTGTCCTGTTGGGATGTGAACCTTCCAGTCTTTTCTATAATTCATAAAGTGTTCCCATATTATAAAAATTTCTTGAGAGAATGCAAAGGGTGGCTATTGGAAGAATCTCAAATATAAAATATATTTTTGGTTACTACTTGATTCCATATGTGTTATTTCATCGTTTTGATGTCTTCACTATTATTCTACAATGTAGAAAATAGTAAAAAATATATTAAAACCCTTGAATGAGTAGGTGTTCTAAAACTTTTGACCGATAGTGTATATCCCCTAATAAGCACAACTGTAGGGACTCTGGGATAGGCTGTCCCACCCATTCTTCAAGCTTTTTAAGAACCTCCTTCCAAAAAGGGAGCACCATGGGACATTCCCATATACAGTTGAAGTCGGACGTTTACATGCACCTTAGCCAAATACATTTAAACTCAGTTTTTCACAATTGCTGACACTTAATCCTAGTAAAATTCTCTGTCTTAGGTCAGTTAGGATCAACACTTTATTTTAAGAATGTGAAATGTCAGAATAATAGTAGAGAGAATTATTTCAGCTTTTATTTCTTTCATCACATTCCCAGTGGGTCAGAAGTTTTCATACACTCAATTGGTAGCATTGCCTTTAAATTGTTTAACTTGAGTCAAACGTTTCGGGTAGCCTTCCACAAGCTTCCCACAATAAGTTGGGTGAATTTTGACCCATTCCTCCCGACAGAGCTGGTGTAACTGAGTCAGGTTTGTAGGCCTCCTTGCTCGCACACGCTTTTTCAGTTCTGCCCACACATTTTCTATAGGATTGAGGTCAGGGCTTTGTGTGGCCACTCCAATACCTTGACTTTGTTGTCCTTAAGCCATTTTGCCACAACTTTGGAAGTATGCTTGGGGTCATTGTCCATTTGGAAGACCCATTTGGACCAAGCTTTAACTTCCTGACTGATGTCTTGAGATGTTGCTTCAATATATCCACATAATTTTCCCTCATGATGCCAGCTATTTTGTGAAGTGTACCAGTGCATCCTGCAGCAAAGCACCCCCACAACATGATGCTGCCACCCCCGTGCTTCACGGTTGGGATGGTGTTCTTCAGCTTGCAAGCCTCCTCCTTTTTCCTCCAAACATAACAATGGTCATTATGACCAAACCGTTCTATTTTTGTTTCATCAGACCAGAGGACATTTCTCCAAAAAGTACATGGTACTGAACAATAACAGTATTTAAATATATATATATATATATATATATATATATATATATACAAGATTAAATCAATATCATAAATGAGCAGCATTAGTACAAAATTGATGAACATTGATATTGGACAAATGCAAGTACACATTTTATTGGAGTATATATTTTTTTAAATGTCAATAACATCTGTCAGACTATTTTCCAGATATTTAAAAAACAAACGACCAGGAATTCCTGTTTATAATGACGTGAATACATCAAGAGACTTTGAACAGCAGACTGTGAGTTTTCAACTACTCTGTACTGTTAGATCAAATCAAACTTTTTCTTTACATAGAACTTTTTACAAAAGTAAATTCATGACATCTATTTATCTGAAACCCACAGAATGAATGATCCTTTGCTTTTCCAAAGTGTTGTCCATCTTCTAACAAGATGTCTTTGTCCTTATTCATTTCCTCTTTGTTTTTTCATTGTGTTTTCTTTCTTTGTTTCTTTCTTTGTGGACGTTCTCTCCTGTGTGAGTCAATATGTGCAAGTTCAGGTTCCCCTTCCGATTGAAGCTTTTCCCACAGTCGCCACAGCTAAATGGTTTCTCTCCAGTGTGAGTCAGTACATGCCTCCTTAGGTCCCCCTTCTGAATGAAACTCTTCCCACAGTCGCCACAGCTAAATGGTTTCTCTCCAGTGTGAGTCAGTACATGCCTCCTTAGGTCCCCCTTCTGAATGAAACTCTTCCCACAGTCATCACAGCTAAATGGTTTCTCTCCTGTGTGAATCCTCATATGTCTGGACAGGTGTCCTTTGAGTTTGAAGGTCTTTCCACAAAAGGGGCAGGTGAAGAGTTTCTCCACGTGACAGAGTCTGACATGGGCCTTCAATTTACAGGTGGAGTTGTAGCATTTTTTGCAGAGGCATAATTCGCTGCATCTCTTCTTGGCGAGAGTCACATGCCCCTGCAGGTCAGCTTTCAGAGCAAACGTTTCACCACAGTCAAAGCAGCGGTGATTTTTTTCTAGACGTGGTGCTGGGTTTGGAACAGTGTTCCCCCATTGATGGGTTGGGATCCAATGGTGGGCTGCTGTCAAGTCTTACTGGGTCACTGCTTACAGCTGAGCTGTTGCTGTAGGCATTGTTTTGATTATTTGGAAGGTCACAGGGAATGTCAAGACCCTTCAGGTGGGTAACAGTGACAAAAGGTGTGAGATCCACTGGTTTAGAGGTACTCTCTCTGTTCTCCACAGTCTGGGTTTGGAGAAGAGTCAAGGAATGAAGTGGGTTCACCTGATCACAATCACTTTTCAAATAAAGAAGAGGTAATTTGAACTCGATGATATCAGCCTCCTGCCCTTGAATCTGCTCTTCCTCCTGACTGGCCCCGAGTTCCTCATGTTCTTGTTTAATCTGTGTGGGTCCTCCTTCCACAGACTGTGGATCCACTCCTGCTCAAAGTGTTGCTGCTCAAGGGGAACATTCTCTTCAGAAACAGCGAGAGAGAGCTGCAAGGAGTCTGGAGGGAAGGTGCAGAGGTTATTTGTATACCACAGAATTAAACATAACTGAATGATACAACTGAATGATAGATCTCTATGTTATATAGATCTACAGCCTTTAGACATACCTGAGTGCACATACCAAGCAATATGCTATTTCAATACGTTTTTCATGACAGACAACTTTTAAATCATGCACAGTAAAAAATGCATACAAAACTGTTCTATAAAGGCTCGCTAATGCTAAAGCAGCCCATTGGATTCCATGAATAGGTGGCGCCTAGTGTTTGGGTGAGTAGCTGCCGGAAGGGTTGTGGAATCCAAAGGGCTGGTTTAGCATTAGCAAGCAGCATTTCAATCTTCTAATTATATCATTATCAGCGACACCTTCCATCCTGGATTGAGGTACATTTTTCAAGCTATATCCTTGATTCGTCACTGCAGGACAAGCTGTGTTTCGACTTGAAAGAGAAGATACTGAACATCAAGTCGAGTTTTAACTAGATATTTATACTGCCCTACAAAGACCAAGAGGACTAACTATGCAAACAGTGAAACTTGAGAAAAATGCCTGGAGTTTTTTTGCTACCCAGCCAAATATGGTGTAGGTAGATACAGTGCCTTAAAGTATTCACACCCTTTGACTTTTTACACATTTTGTTGTGTTACAGCCTGAATTGTAAATGGATTAAATAAAAAAATCTCACCCATCTACACACAATAACCCATAATGACAAAGTGAAAACATCTGACATTATTTATTGAAAATTAAATCTCATTTACATAAGTATTCACACTCCTGAGTCAATACTTTGTAGAAGCTCTTTTGGCAGCAATTACAGCTTTGAGTCATCTTGGGTATGTCTGTATCAGCTTTGGATTTGTGAATTTTCTCCCATTCTTCTTTGCAGATAGTCTCAAGCTCCGTTAAATTAGATGTGGAGTGGCTGTGAACAGCAATCTTCAAGTCTTTACACAGAATTTCAATGGGATTCAAGTTCAAGCTTTGGCTGGGCCACTCAATGACTTTTACATTATTATTCTGAAGCCATTCCAGCAATGCTTTGGCTGTATGCTTTGGGTCATTGTCCTATTGGAATGTAAATATTTGCCCCCAGTCAAAGGTCATTTGCACTTTGAAGCATGTTCTCATCTAGGATTTGCATGTATTTGGCTCCATTCACTGTTCCCTCTATCATTTCCAGTCTCCCAGTCCCTTTCGCTGAAAAGCATCCTCAAAGCATGATGCTGCCGTCACCATGCTTCATGGTAGGGTTGGTGTTAGACAGGTGATAAGCTGTGCCTGGTTTCCTCCAGACATAGTGCTTTGCGTTCAGGCCAAAGAGTAACAATTTTGTCTAATCAGACCACAGAATATTTTGCCTTATGCTCTCGGGAGTGGCTTCCTTCTGGCCACCCTCCCATAAAGCCCAGATTGGTGAAGTGCAATAGAGACTGTTGTTCTTCTGGCAGGTTCTCCCATCTCTGCCAAGGAACTCTGTAGTTCTGTCATGGTGGTCACTGGGTTCTTGGTCACCTCTCTGACCAAGGTCCTTCTTGCCCAGTTGTTCAGTTTGTTTGGACGGGCAGCTCTAGGCAGAGTCTGGGTAGTTCCATATTTTTTAAATTTCCCAATGATGGAGACCACTATGCTCTTGGTAACATTCAACATCCTAGAAATTGTTTTATACCCTTCCCCAGCTATACGCCTCATCACAATTCTATCTCAGAGTTCTACATACAGTTCCTTGGACTTCATGGTAGTTTCTGCTCTGACATACACTGTCAACTGTGGTACCTTATATAGACAATCAAGTTGTAATTATAGTTCAAGAATGATCAAAGGAAATTGGATGCACACAAGCTCCAATTTGGAGTTTCGGAGCAAAGGGGTGTGAATACTTATGCAAATGAGATATTTCTGTATTTAATTTTCAATAAATTTGCTAAAATGCCTAAAAACATGTTTTCACTTGATCATTATGGTGTATTGTGTGTAGATGGGTAAGAATATATCAATACTTTCTGAAGGCACTGTATGTTTGGGGCAATTCCATCACATCACTGAGTACCACACTTCATACATTATTTTCAGGCATGGTGGTGGCTGCATCATGTTATGGATATGCCCTTCTTCGGCAAGGACTATGAAGTTTTTTTAACGCTAAAAATAAATGAAGAGCTAAGCACAGGCAAAATCATAGAGGAAAACCTGGTTCAGTCTGCTTTCTAAAGACAAATTCACCGTTCAGCAGGACAATAACCTAAAACTCAAGGCCAAATATACACTGAAGTTGCTTACCAAGATGACATTGAATGTTCCTGAGTGGCCTAGTTACGGTTTTGACTTAAACCAGCTTGAAAATCTATGACAAGACTTGAAAATGGCCGTCTAGCGATGATCAACAACCAACTTGACAAAGCTTGAGGAGTATTAAAAAGAATAATGTGCAAATAATATTGTACAATCCAGGTGTGTTTACCGAAAAAGACAGTTGTAATCGCTGCTAAAGGTGATTCTAACATGTATTAACTCAGGTGGTTGAATAATTATCTAATGAAGATATTTGTTTTAATTATTACAGTAGATCTTTGAAAAAGGACAAAATTCATTTTAGTCCCAATTTGTAACAACAAAATGTGAAAAAAGTCAAGGGGTGTGTATACATTATGAAGGCAATGTAAGTGGTAATGCATTGATGGATGATCTTATTATGAATAAAAAAAAATTATGCATATCAACCCTGACCACTGATCTGACCCCTATGCTGATACTGCACTCTGCCTTTGTATGACCTTAAACAACTATATGGGTAATGCAAAAGCAAGGTGCAGTATCTGCAATCTAAATGTGTTGTACCAACTGTCTTGCTGCTTTTCTTTTTGATGGAAACAATTTGAGAGTTCTAACTACATTCCAACTGTACTTAACGGTTTTATGTAGTTATGTTTTCATGTTTTGAATGTTGTATTTAAGTAACCCTCAAGCATTTTTTCACCATAAGGTAAGAAATGTTTCATCAAGGAGAATGTTTACTTTTAAGAAATATTTGACATTGTATAATTAAGCAATAAGACCCGAGGAGGTGTGGTATATGGCCAATATACCACGGCTAAGAGCTGTTCTTACGCACGGCACTTTATGGAGTGCCTGGACACAGCCCTTAGCCTTGGTATATTGGCCATAGATCACAAACCCCCAAGGTGCCTTATTGCTATTATAAACTGGTTACCAATGTAATTAGAGCAGTAAAAATAAATGTTTTGTCATACCCGTGGTATATGGTCTGATATACCAGGCTTTCAGCCAATCAGCATTCAGGGCTAGAACCACCCAATTTACAACTATCATTATAACTCTGTCATTTCCTTTATCTTAGCTAGCTTTTACATATTTTGTTTTATCTTTCTTACCATGATCTGGGTATTTGCAGTTCAATCGTAATTGTTCCGCAAGACTGTAGTATGTTTTTTTTCTGGTGAGAACTGGATCACTGCCAGTCTTATGGTGTGTGTGATTATGATTAGGAAGGCCTGAACTCGGAGCCCGATAGAATAGCAAGGCAAACCGCAGTAACTGCTGTAGGGATGTTAAAGGTAAACCGTCAGTCGCTGAAAATACATTTGACCGTCATGCTTATCAGTCTATCGGTTAATTTGCATAATTTCGTGGAATTAAATTGGTGTCAGAATTGAACAAAATCGTCGGTCATAAAGCAGGCACAGTGTCTTGGTCGACGGGAATTGTTATTTTGCCGAAAATATCAATGTACAGTGAGTTTAGAGTTAGAAAGTAGCCTTCTTATGTCAACTAATGGCTGTCTCTAATCAATGAGCCGAGACTAGTTTCCCATGAAGATGTTCATCTCGTCACATGAAACTGCTCTTATCAGGTGCGTCTTTTAGAAAACTGTTTTCACGCAAATTGCATTTTGGCAAATGTTTGAAAATGATACATTCCATTCTCTGCTTCATTACAGTAGTTGCATGTTCTATAATCTATAATATGAGAGGATAGGCTTGCTATTGTCGCATGTTTTTTAAGCTCTTAGTGAAAAATGTCCGTTCCTTCCATGTATACTATTTTCTGTTGGCACTCATCTTATTGTTTGGAACGAATTTAACCGTTTGTTAACCGGTTAATGGGGGTTGGTTAGTCGGCAAGAAAATTGACCGAAATATTGATCCCTAAATTGCTGTTTGCATTGTTTTTTTAACTTGGATTTTGTAGTTCATAATCAAAGTAAAAAAACAAGGCAAATAGCAGCAAGTGAAGTTACTGCACTCTGAACCAATAGTGTGTGATTGCGGAGCACAARTCGTAGGGTTCCTGCATGTGGTTCCCATTGGTTCCTTCATGAACGCCCCCCACCCCAAAGCGTCCCATTAGTTTCTGCATGGACCCCCCCCCCCCCTCGAGCACGACATCTTCATGCTTGTGTAACACTTTAGATATATATGATTTCCCCTGATTGTCTATGCGATTAAAATATGGGTTAAAGAATAAAATTATTATCTGAGTTTTTCCGGGGCAAGGGGCACTGTCAGCCCCGCCTCCTGTGTACCAGAGTCCTCCTTGCTAGCAGTGTCCTTCACTCCCGCCTGTCCTCGCTGTCATTTACAGAACTGTGGGAAAGCAGTGCCCGACAGGTGGGGCAAAGGTCTATCAGTGTGCTAACTAGCTAGCGTTGGCACCCCCAACTCGTCGTCTTCTGTGGGGTTTCTCGGCGGTTACATACTGTGCTGCTCCCGCCTGTGAACCAGAGTCCTAGCTTAAAGAGCGACTGCTTTTAAAGAGCAATGAATCCCTTTGAAAACGATATGAGTCCGAAACAGTTATTCTAGTGTCAAAATTGACTACAAAGTGTAAATAGGATAATTTGTCATAATGCACTAAATCAGAAGGTGCAGTTATTAAAATGCTATGACCTTACCTGTTTTATATTCTGGGACTTAGTAGACTGGAACATGGTTTTATGGACATACAATCAACATTTGTTCTGTACAGTGCAATGTTTGTACCATTATAGTGTTCAGGGGCCCATACACAAATCTATTTGACAACATAAAAGTTCTGGCCTGTCACAGTAGAGGCTGAGCGTGGTTTAAACTTGCTAGCCTATCGGTGGTGCCCAGGCTGGTCCCAGCCTCACAGCACACAGGATCCAGATATCCGGAGTGTTTGTTGTGTAGCTGAGAATTTTTCCATCTTGTCTCAACCTTGTGGTTAGCACAGTCGACACCCTAGATCATGGGTGTCAAACT
Organism: Salvelinus sp. IW2-2015; assembly: GCF_002910315.2. Lineage (NCBI taxonomy): Eukaryota > Metazoa > Chordata > Actinopteri > Salmoniformes > Salmonidae > Salvelinus > Salvelinus sp. IW2-2015. The sequence goes on along the minus strand of NC_036838.1, from coordinate 5,299,754 downwards.
CTGGCCCGCGGGCCAGATTTGCCCGCGGGTAATTATATTTGGCCCGCGAGACAATACCAAATTACTACTAGAGCTGGCCCGCCGGTATTATACAGCGCATTCACCGCTAATACTACGAATCCCATAATGCTCTGCTGATGTTTTTCGCGCGCCAATCAGGACAGGACCCAGAAACGCCCTCTCCTCTGTGACAGTAGTCATAGCAACATAGACGCTACAACTGTCAGCGCGCTATCCCTTCCCAAAAATGGCGAAAAGAAAGGCAGAAAACAGGAGCTTTCTGGACAAGTGGGAGGCAGAATATCTTTCTCTGTGACATCTCGGCCATCTCGATGCGCTGAACCTGCAGCTTCAGGGGCGGGGGCGCATCATCACAGACATGTACGCTGCAGTGAGGGCCTTTAAAACTAAACTGTGCCTGTGGGAGAATCAGATGCTGCAAGGAAACCATTGCCATTTTCCCTGCTGCCAAACCATAAAAGCGCAGATCTCTACCGCCGTGTTCCCATGCGCACAGTTTGCTGAAAAACTCAGTGTTTTCGCCGCTGAGTTTAGCCGGCGATTTGCCGACTTCGATGTCCAGAAATGTAGGTTTTAACTGCTTAGTAATCCCTTCGCAGTTGATGTGGAAAATGCACCAACCAACATCCAAATGGAGCTGATTGAACTCCAGTGCAACGACACGCTGAAGTCAAAGTATGATGCTGTGGTTGCCGCACAGTTTCCACGGTTCATCCCTGACACAATGCCTCAGCTCCACACAAGCTGCTCAGATGCTCTCCATGTTCGGCAGCACTTATCTATGCGAGCAACTTTTCTCCTCGATGAAGATGACCAAAACAACTCACAGGAACGTCTGACTGATGAACACCTTCGCTCGATACTGAGGATTTCTTCAGCTCAGAGCCTGAGCCCAGACATTGATGAACTAGCATCCAAGAAGAGATGCCAGGTATCTGGCTTGGGCACATCAGATTAGATCAGTGTGCAATAATTAATGTTTCTTGTGGCACTTTTTCTTGCTACAAGGCATGGGCTTGAATGGTTGATTGATTTATTATCATTTTATTTGTAAAATTATTAGCCAGTGGAAAAAGTTTATTTTGGTATTTAAATCAGAAGGCTGCAAATAGAAAAGAGGCATACAATTTTTATTTACATTTTATTTATTTAATAAATGAATGCCATTGATGTGTTTTTTCATTTGAAATTCGATTTTGCATGTCTCCACTATTAAATTATATATTGTATGGTAATAAGCGATGCTTGTTCCATATTCAATGTTAAAGCAAAACTTGTTTGGGTCCATATTAAAAGGTTCATTTGTTCAATGTTGGCCCGCGACTTTGTTCAGGTTTTACATTTTGGCCCACTGGGTATTTGAGTTTGACACCCCTGCCCTAGATTATCAACAGCTTTTCTGCAATCACGCTATGTTTTGTGATTAACATGTCCTATTTCTATAAGGCATATACTTTTGTTAAAAAGAGAACAAAACCATTCCTTCACAATACACAATCAATCATTTTTTTCTGTACAGTGCAATATTTGTACCGTATAGTGTACACTCTAAGAAATTTGACCACAGCAAAAGTCCAGAAACACTTGCTATGAGCTAGCTTTATTTGTGTTCAAACTCACCTGTCAAGCCATCAAGAGGATTTTGACCTAGTGTGTGTGAGGTGGCAGGAAGCCTCTCAGCCTGCGTTAGTTTGTTTTGTATTACAGTTTTTGGCATGCCTTTTTTTATTTTTTTCCTTTTTGTATATTTTCATGTTTTGGCACCATCTGAATAAATAATATTCTGCTTGGACTGGCCTACCATGGGAGTCCTGACTGAGCTATCCCTGGACCTAAGGTAAGGTTGCTGGCTCCCGAGTACATACTGTACATTCAACACCTAGTCGCATACGCTTTTAGAGAGACAGATATAACGAGTGGAGCCAAATCATCAGTAGGCTAGATATTGGTTTCGTAACATCACATTCACTTTCACACAGGAAGCAGTGAATATGAACTCTGTGATATCCGCCTCCAGCCATTGAAGCTGCTCTTTCTCCTGACTGGTCCTGAGTTCCTCCTGTTCCTCTTTAATATGTGTGGGCTCTGGGTCCAAAGAAAGAGTTGGGTTGATCAGCTGTGGAGTCTGTGTGGAGTAGTTAGTGAAGCTGCTGTTATAAAACAGGTTACGTTAGGACTCGGCAAGGACACCGACAGAGAAGATATGTACTCTTTTCTGTTTATTTATCACATGCAGAGACGGCAGAGACTAGAACTAAGAGGTGGGAAATTGTGATAGATGGAGAGCAGGGGATCAGCGCAGTGGAGTTGACTCAGCTGCCTCCATGCATAGGGCTGCAGAGCTAGATATTCATATATCTGTCTGCTCCACAGGCGCCTCATTTATAACTGTTACGTAAATGTCACACTCAATAACTGTGTGTGCCATTTATGAAAAGTCTGCGCATGTACAACATTTTTTAGATTTATACCTGTCCCTAAACTGTGCAGGCATGAACCAGCATTAAAACCCAGCCTGGAAAATGTATTCCAGTCACCTTTAAAGGTGTCAATAATGCGCTTTATTTGCTGTATAATTTGGAACTATTTGTAATTGGGCCAAGGCGGTTTTTAAAAGAAAGAGCAATGGTCATTTTGATCACATTTCTGTAGAGGTGGGCAGAATCTTTTCATATTTTGCAGTAACCTTTTCTAAAACATGCATGCTGACTATAGCAAGTGCCTGTCTGCGCATTCTGCAAGATTTATTGTATATTCAAAATAATTTAAAAGTAGGCTAAATGCTACAGCCCACACTTCTATGCAAAATACTAATTGTTTTTCAATATCATCAATCAATAGATTATTGTGTTTATATGTCCAGCCTTGCTTTACTCTCGGAGATTAAATAGGCAATGATGTCACTCTCCTATCGCACAGTAATACTGTAGCCTATAGGCTACTGTAAAATATTTAACATAAGCTACTGGGTTGGCGGAATGCTTTAATCTTTTGCAGTAATTTATGCTGTATCTGGGTAAAAACTGTGTCTGTTTCTGAAAGAGAAAACAATGGCAAATTGCTGTGGACCTGTCAGCAGATCGTTTGAATTGAACAATGTTTTGCATGACTTTTCCCCGGTAACTTAATTTGAGCCAGATCCGGTACCTCTCACGGCATGCATTTTTTTCTTGCGTTTTTTGCAATATACAAATTATAACAAAAGCTATCAAAGTTCATTCGAGTTCTTCCTTAATTCTCCTGGCCCCTCCAAATAAACGTAATGTGAAAAAGTAGATTTTCAGAGTTGATTTGGTTTGGGCCAGCTTGGGTTTATGGTTTGCGCACTTTCTATTGTCTCTCTCCCTCAGCTCTGATAGACATGACTCTGCAACTCTCAGCTCTCCAGCGTTGCACTTAATTTATTTCCTTATAGAATCATAGCCGTGCGAGGGGTTCTCGAGGAGCTGTAGCACCCCTGAATTTAAAATAATTTAGCCTCAGAGGATCAATAGTTTCTTTAAAAAAATACCCTAGCAGTGGATTGATTGTGTGTAGCCCAATAACAAGGCATAGCCTACAGTCGGGAACGCGCAGCAAATCTGTCAGTGAACAGCATGCATACAAAACAGGCCTTTTCACAATATTTCAAATATAATTGCGGAAAAACACAGGTTGGAAAACATGGCTCCTGCTGAAAAAAAAATACTAATCTGTCTGCTGTAGTCTACCAAAATATTTGATCAACTTCCAAATATTGTTTTACAAAGAAGCAGGGGCGCAACTTTGGTTTTAGAAGTGGGGGGCATAAAAAAATATATAATTTATTTTTTGTCAGATAAACACTCCAAACAGCCTACCCGACTGCTCGGAGGCGTTCGCATGGTCCTTAAGCAAATCGTTGCCCTGTTTTGTATCACATTCCAATGATAAAACTGGGGGGGGGGGGGGACAAAATGCAATTTCAGAAGGGGGGGGGGCATGTCCTCATGGAAAGTTGTGCCCCTGCAAAGAAGTAGCCTATAACAAGAGAGGCTTTTGGCAAGAACGCATTGGCCATCATCAAGTGAGTGAGTCATCATTGGGTGAGTCAGTGCAACTGGGAAGCATTTTTAGGACTATAATTTCCTCTTAATATTGTAGCCTACAACACACCTAGGCTCAGGCTATTGATGGATTCAAGACAAGGTCAAAACGCAGAGAGGAAGCAGAAGTACCACCAAGTCTCTCAATACAGGCTTCAGGGCCTCATTTATAAACCGTGCTTACATACAAAATATACACAAAATGTGTATGCGCCAGATTTCACGCTAAATTTGGCATTTATAAAAACGTAATTTGACATGAGAATGTGCTCACCTCCATCTCCCCGCAAATTTTAGACCATGTGTACTCTAGTGGTTAAATATTTGTATTGCAAGCTGGCAAGTAAGTTTTTTTGTGCAAATGGGGGATTTGATCAAATCAGCTTATTCATAAAAACAGAAAACAGGAAAACATACGAACAAGAATACAGCATTTGCCGTTAGTGAGAACAGCGAAAATCTATCTGTTTGATTTGAAAGTCCGGTATGAGCGGAGAAAAATACTTGTCAGACAAAAATTCCCCTCAATCCAGCTTCAGTTGCATTGCATTAAGGACTGGAAAGAAACACGAAATTGTCAGCTGCCGTCATTCCTCACACATGATGGTCATCCTGATTTGTTTAAATTGTAAAAATGTTGTTATGCTCATTTCCATTATATTATGACAGGCTACTTTTGGAAACTTTCAGAATGGACATAAAGAGAATGAGCGAATTACACACACACACACACACACACAACACACACACACACACACACACACACACACACACACACACACCACACCCACACACACACACCACACCACACACACACACACACACACACACACACACACACACACACACACACACACACACACACAAACCCTAAAAAGATCCACCAATCAAAGCCAACAGCGCATCTCAGACACACACAAATCACATTTCTCCTTTCCTATAAACTTTTTCAAAACCTAGGCTCACCTTCAAATCTAGTCTGTAGTCCTAGGCTACATAATGTTAAACCTTTGTTCTAAGATTACAGGTGTCACTCAATGCAGTCTAACTGACCTGTTTAACAAGCATGTAAGGCGACCTCTATTTTTGGGGGACCCCTCACCCCCTGTAACAGAAGTTCCAGCTGCTGTCCTCAGGGCATCAGTTCAGAGTGCCTAGCCTGAGGACCGCCAGAGCTCGTGGCTCCATTATCATTACGGCTATAGCTGCCATCAATGGCCTCTTCCTGTAGCTCTCCCCTGTTGCTGGTAGTGCAATGTGTATAGACCTATCTGACTGGCCTACTGTCATGTACATATGTTTCTGTATGTGTATATATAAAATGTATATTTTGTACATGTGTGGCTCTATTTTCAAGGCTTTTTAATCTTCTTTTGTCCATGTATATTTACTGTGTGCATGTTTTTTAATGTATGTAAACATATTTTTACACCATACAAGAATTGCTCTTTGGGGAGAATAAAGATGTATTGAATTGAATTACAGTAGATAGATAAGTGTATTCCTGTCCCGGCCAGAGGTGTATATGAAAGTCAGTACCCTATCTAGTGACGTGTTTGGTGGTAGCTCTATTCCTGTTGTTAGAGATTGTAGGAGAACGTTACTGTTGCAATATCCTTATTTGTGTGTGTGTCCAGCTTCATCCCTCAGTTTACCAAATATAGTGATACTCAGGCTGTTGATATTACAGATTGCGCCTTTAACTAAGTTCAATAAAAGTGTGAGTTTTCCATTAAAGTAATATTAAAAAGTAAACTAAGATACAATATAGCCTGTTGATGTTCATTTTGATGCCAAATTTTAAAGGCCCAGTGCAGTCAAAATTCTGTTTTTCATGTCTTTTATATCATATTGTACAACAGATGATGAAACTAACACTGATCAGTGTTATTTCCTGATAGTTGCTGGTTGAAAATACAATCTACATAGGACCTTCCAATCAGCAGGTTTGCATAGGCAGGAGTTTCAGCTTTCCATGGTGACATCACCATGCAGTAAATTGATTAATACACCAATAACAAAGTTCCAAACCTCTGACAGCTAGTTTTCAGTTTTCCCCTCCCCACTCAGACCATTCCCAGACAGTCCAAGCAAAAGTCTTGCTTGAGAAATATATTTTTGTCGAAAAGCTAATTTTGTCAATTTGAATGGAAATCTATTACAGTAAGGTACTTAATTGTTACCCAGAAATGATTTGATATTGATATAACAACATCTGCATCTGGCCTTTTAAACAATATTTTTTTACCAATTTAAAGGGTCAGTCTGAGATTTAAACTACAACAAAGTGAGCACCCAGACACTTTTTGGGGAAACAGCTGAGTGATGGGTCCTGAGAAATGTAACCATGCTGGTTTATGATCTGACCTATCTGTCATTGTGTGGGCCAAACTTTCCCTATGTTGTTCGTTGAATCTGATATATTCTGTGATCTGGCTTCTAGCTTGTCTCATGCACTTCTGAAAGCAGCCAGTAGATGGAGAAATAAACCATTTCATGTCAATAAAGTGTCTGGGGAAAAGTGGCAATGACAATTTTTTATTTATTTATTTTATTTAACCTTTATTTAACTAGGCAAGTCAGTCAGGAACAAATTCCTATTTACAATGATGGCCTACCCCGGTCAAACCCTAACCCGGACGACGCTGGACCAATTGTGCGCCGCCCTATGGGACTCCCAATCACGTCCGGTTGTGATATAGCCTGGAATCGAACCAGGGTCTGTAGTGACGCCTCTAGCACTGAAATGCAGTGCCTTAGACCCCTGCACCACTTGGGATCGCTAGACATGTAGACCAGGGGTTCTTTTAGGTTAATGTAGGCCTACCTCTAATCACATTATGTTCTGCCAGAAGCACCCCTTACGTGCAACCAATCATTAGGCCTATGTTCTTATGTCTCCCTAGTACCCCCTCCCGTGGATAGTCTATGATAGGAATGAGGTATAGTATGAGGGGTAGTTTACTATACCTGATTGAGAAACACTGATGTAGACTACTACATATCAGCCCCCTTCTCTCCAGTTAGGTCTCTCCAGTTAGTGCTGCATACTTGTGCTATGTTTGGTAATGTAGTGGTTCAAGGGAAACGGACAGAAAGTGGGGTATGTCCACAGTCCTGTGCCATAAAGGTCCAGACAATGCTTTTATGGACACACAAGTGTAGGATCAGCTTACCCTCCACTGGCTCCACAAAACCTATTCATAACCATGAGGATGGGTGAAACATAAAACTGACCTTAGATCAGTCTAGTGAGGCAGTCCTCAGTGACAGAGGCTGTGGTTGCCTACCAGTACTATATTGATGAACACAACATAAAAAAGGTTAAATATGTCCAATAATTTCCTCTCATTTAAATTAACATTGTACATCAATTTAGTGCTTGTGTTTTAACCTTGTGAGTGATGTCACTAGAGGGGAGGGTCACTATCCAAAAATTGAGACCAGCAAGACATCTCGGCTTGGAAATTTCAACTACCACCACTTCAAGCAGAACTGCCACCCCCAGCGGTAGAGGAGCTCACCCTTGGCTTTTGAAGCAGCCTTGGACGTCATATAGCACCGTTTCTTTCGGGAGGAGATCCTGGCTTATTGGAAATTAGCCTTTTATTTTAGTTTCTTTAGGAGTATGTGCTCGGGACGGTGGTGTATAGCACTAGAGCTGTGCTCATCCGGGCAATTGTGCCGTGACTCCATTCTTCTTCATTCACTGTGAAACTGCCATAGCCATAGGAGATAAATAGGAATTCATTTTTGTGAAATAGCTAGACACATGTATTATACATATTTTTGATAACCCCACGTCAAGCTGGAACACAAACGGGCATGTCTAATCAAGGAGTTAGGAGAAATGGCCCAGTGAAACTGCGGTTGACAGGTAAGAATGTAAAACCCTCTCGCTGTCTCTAGCTTCACTTGCTTGTTAGCTAATGGCGTTATCAAGCTAACGTTACTAGCTAGCTACAGTAGTTGGCTAGTTTTCCTGCGTGAATGTTTACACTTTGTTATTCACAACAACGCCATATTATATTTACTAACACACTGATCAAATGTCGTTAGCTACGCTTCGAATAAGCATACTGTTTTTCTAACAAGTAAATGTTTATTTTTTCAGTTTATAATACTAGCCAACGTTAGTTTACCTAGCTAGCCAGTTAGCTAGTTAGCTGACATAGTCGTGAATAACGTTGATTTACTGTTAGCTAGCGAACTCTCCAAATAAAAAAGCCAACACATTTGGGGTTATCACAATGGCTGCATTAATTAATTGTTACAACTTGCAACAGTTTGCCCATCCTTCGTCACTACTTGCATGTATTGTCATATAATCTGAATTACAGTGCTATTAATTGATCAGTGACATTATTATACATAGTTACACATTTTAGTCATTCAGGAGCGATTTACATGAGCAATTAGGGTTAAATGCCTTGCTCAAGGGCACATCGACATATTTTTAACAATCTGCACTCTGATTCGAACTAGCGACTTTTCGGGTTAATGGCCCAAAGCTCTTAAACGCTAGGCTACCTGTCGCCCGAGTGTGCAGAGACTGCCCATAGTAGCCAGAGCTCTGCAGACTGACGCACCATTACCAAATGTAGTAATGATTTAGACCAGCATGTCTGTTCCAAATAGTTTGCATTTGTAGCTAATATTTCCATTGTTTACTGCACTAGTGTTTCAAGATTTTCCATCAGTACTTTGATTTGTGTTGGTAATGAACTTTCAGCACCCCTACATAGCCTCAACTTGTACTGCATTCCCCTTGTTTTAAAACACTATTCCTTAGGGAAAGAAGCCAGCATGAGCCCCTTTTACTTTCTGTCCTATTCACAGTTTCTTACAACCCAAACATTTTGTCTGTTTACTTGAGAAAGCAGTGTTTTGACTGGGGAGAGGAGGCGATGGCGTGCCCTGCGTTTCATGTTTCTTCGTGATCAGATCGATTTCCAGACCCCTCTATCTTCTGGGACCAGCCAAATTAAATATTTAATCTTGTAATGTACTAGCTGGATAAAAGCACTGAGTGAACAAGAGTTCCTCACGGTCCGGCAAGAGTTGTCTGGTGGTTTGGAATATTCCATTACTTTGAAAGTGTTTACTTAGTACTTAGTTTGACCTTTTTAAAAGGCTGTACATTTTATATTTTGCCCGTGACCTCTATGATGCAGTAAGCCAAGGCTATTCTTCAATAATGAGGCATCCTGCAGTAATAATAAATAATAATCTCTCTTWGTGCAGTGAAGGCCTGGGTCTGTTTTATTTCCATTTGGGAAATGGTTTTAAATGGGCTGCTGCAGTGGTCTTCACTCAGAATCCCAGGAATGTGAAACAGAGGAGCCGTGAGTCTCTCCAGATCGTAGGAACATKCTCTGTCTCGTTCACGCCACGGAGGAGGGGAAGAACGCTTCAAAACACTGCTCCTCTCAAACTGGGGAACACCGCCACACATTTTAATGTTGCACATTTTTTTAAGTGTGTGTCGTAGACGGGCCTCTCTGCCCTGGTCTGTGTGTCTGCTCTGTGGTTTCACTGAGTGCTCGCTTGTCATTTAGGATGGGCTGCAGACAGTAGAGCTCGATCAGTAGAGCTCGCTGGGTTACTCTTAAGCACTTATAGCTTCCTTGGGTCTATAGAGTCTATTCAGACCTGAGCCGCCATTATTGTCTAATCGTAATGTAATCGTCAATAAACTACTGTGTCTGCTACCAGCAGTCTGGGAGACGCCTGGAGGTATTCTCAGGCCATTTGTCTGTGCGTTTGCCYTTTAGAGGCCACATTCAAACTGTCAGTAGTTGCAGCTTTGCCTTGCAATTTATTTACCATTTCCTCTCGTCTCAGATGCAATTTCGCTCAAGGAATAGCTGGGGCTAATCAAGGCCCTAGCGTTTAGGTCGCATTCCACAGACATCTAAGATCAGTGCTAGTCTGTGAGGGGAGACGGGGGTGTTTTTCTGCACTGTTTTCCACCAGCCACAGTCTTTGGCACCCGACTGCTGGTCCCAGATCAGGATTGATAGATTGTTTAGTGTGAACCGGTCCTGTTATTGTTTGCTCACTGGYCTTTTTCCTTCACTCGCTGTCTGATGAAGTCACCTGCCGTTTTGAATGGAATGCCGTTGCCAAGCAGTAAATGGAACAGTCTGGCGCTAAGCTGCTATTCCCAACACTACAGGGAGGTGATAATTGCTTCTGTTCGCACTGCTAGCATCTAGTCTGTCTATAACACTGCCTGCTGCTGTGAGCTAACTACTAAACGGCTAGCTATTCTAACTCCATTTGCTCCTTCGCCTCCAGTTGGCACCATGAGCATATAGTGCCAGCCTGGAAGAATTGTTTCAGATCCACTCTTATGCAGCACAGTCTGCAATCACAGCGGGTGCATCTCAGCTGTCATAAGTGGCTTTTTCTCACCATCAAGGCCTCTTTTCCTCCTGCACCGATGTGACAAAAATTGCCCGGTGAAAGCTATTAGCCTAGCCTACTTAGATTCATGTAAAATATTAGATCCCTACTATCACATGACTGAAGGTCAGTGCAGACGAGGAAGCCACTTTAGACTGTTGAGTCTCTCTAGCATTTTGGGAAGTGACCCTGGAGGAGCTGAGTGTGTGCGAGTGGGGAAAAGCCAGGAAGCTGGTGATTTTTAAGATAAAGGCCCCGCCTCCGTCCTTCCTAGGCCGYTCATTAGCCGGTGGAGAGAGAGCATTTTTGGAAAGTTAGCAGGGGCCACTGTCTCAGCATTCACTGTCAGTGGTCAGGAAATAGAAGCCTGTGTGTGTCCTCAAAGGGAACACACACACTCTTCCACGGGATGTATCGTCCGCACGTGATGCCGAGCTAAATTAGGAGCCCTGTTGACTCCTGCCGTTAAAATGAAGGAAATGTATTTGATTGTGTTTTGTGAAGGATAACCTACATGTGGTAAAGGGACGCCAACAAGACAATTGAAATGGCATTGGGAGCTGGTTTTACTGCCCTCAGCGCTGTCCTGTCCCACCCACCCTCCTAGCTGGATTAAGTTAATGCTGGTTTACACAGTCTAGCAGGCTGGGCCAGATGTTTTGAATGAAAGCAGATTAGAGGCATTCGTTTGCTGTTAATCTAAATCGACACAGTGAGAAGAGACCACGCCCATGTGTTATTGTTGTCACTTGGTGTTGGCTAGTTGTTTACCGCCGCGTGAAACACATTTTCCCAGGTCAAACTAGATCCACGCGCAAGGCGAAGGCCGCTGCAAATACGTTTTAGCCTAGCAGCCATATTGATTAGCAAATTAGATCATTTTTGGGGGGGGATTCGCTAAAACATTTTTAAATAAGGCAGCACAGCATCCGTCCAGACAGAGGCTTAATTTGGCCACGCGGCTCTCTCCGCCCGCCCAGCTCTGCAGAGCGGTCTGACCCATTTTAAAGCGCAATCAATAGGCTTTGTCAGAAATCCATTGCAGCAATCTCCTCGAAGTTTCTGTGTTGGAATGAAAAGGCTTCTCAGTGTTGCCTTGCCTCTCCAGCTGAATATCAATGGGAGGAGAGTCAGGTGAATTGGCTGTATTGCGGTTCACTGCCTTGAAATGTGGGGCTTGATGCCTTTCTATAAGACACAAGGGTACTAGTATGTATTGTAAACCAGCCTACAGGCTCCTTTCCATACTGCATACAGTTGGCTTTATTTTTCTCTCTCTCCTCTCGCTGTTCTTTTACATGTTTCTTCTATGAGCTGTCACTCAGTTTTCTGTACGTCAATACAACATTCCCCCTATGACAACTCTTCTGTGTGATAAGTGTCTAGCGGAGGGGGTAGTGTGTGTGTGTGTGTGTGTGTGCCTGCTCAAACATTTCACACTCATTGTAGCCTACTGAAGCGAAGCAGCCCATCGGCCTGCTGTGTCTGTTCTTCTCTGGTTTTTCCTACCCGGGTCTTTCCTCAGTCAAGGTTGTTTTTTCTATTTGCCTCTGTCTGCTTCATACATACAAGTTACAGGAGAAACAGAGGAATGGAGAATCGGTAAGGTTTAATAGAGAATGACCTGAAGGTCAACTTCAGTTTTCTGAAGGCTCCTGTCAAAATCTCAGTCATCATCAATCTTGACTGTTTCCTTAAGGTAATCATCAGATGACTCACTCACTATTATGTCTATATGATATTGTAGATCATGAATCCTCCTAGCTGCAGTGATTGACAACCCAGGATCTAGACTCCGGATGTCTAGGTCAGGGTGTCATACATACGGACGATGGGGGAGGGGTTAAKTAAGAATGTACTAAATTGTTGGGGGGAAAACGAAATCAATATACTTTCAAATGACTTAAACCAAATCGAAACTGGGCAGAAATGATATTCAACATATTTTCATACATTTTCTTGACTGTCCAGCTCGCTAACAATCAGTAGACAGTCAGGGAGCATCGGAAATTCCAAAAACGATGCATAGAGGACAATTCTTTTGCCGATTTTTGCCGGCAAGGAAATATAATCACTTTTCAGTGCAGCCCTCCTGAACTCGTTCCAGACCGAATGTGGCCCCCGGGGGAAACAATGTGTTTGATGCCCCTGCTCTAGTTTATCTGTAACCCCAGGAATGTCAGAGTAGGAGTGTGGTGGAGACCAGAGCTAGTCTTTCTAACCTGTGAATGAATGGCCATTGTGGGAGTGATATAGTGAGCAGGTCTGTTTGAGTGTGTGGGCTCCGGCTATGGTCAGTTAGCAGTAACTTAGGAGGTCTTGTGTCATCTGCGTTGAATAGACCCCTCTCTGAGCGGTGTAGTCTATAGRCGAATAGTGTAGTCTGTGTGCATGGCCCTTGTAATAGGCCATTTATCCAAAGTGACTTAGTCATGCATGCATACATTTTTCAAATGGGTGGTCCCGGGAATCGAACCCACTACCCTGCCGTTACAAGCAAGTTCTCTACCAACTGAGCTACAAAGGACCAAGWGCAGTTAGTGATATGTGTTGGCTGTGGTCAGTAAGTGGCTATGTAGGGAGTCCTGTGTCATCTGCATTGAAGTCTGAATTGTGCAGTGTAGTCTGTGTGCATGGCCCTTGTCCGAGCCAGAGCTTTTTTTTTCAGTGATCTGTGGATGGAGAGAGAGAGAGAGGGGGCTTGTGTTGCGGCCAGGTGCTGCCACGCACATCCAGACTTCCTCGGCTTTGTTTAGTCTGCCCCGGCCACTCTCACACCACTCTAGATGACTGGGCTCCGATGCAGAGCTGCCCCAGAAGCCCCCCCCCCCCTCACTACACTCTTCACTCCAGACGCCTGGGCTTCACGGCAGAGCTGCCCCAGGGGTCCCCCCACACAGTCCACTGTTCTGTTCACGTGGCGGACGGCGCCTCTTACATGGAAACCTTCATATCCTGTCTCTATCTGGCAGGATGCCTACGCTGCCTGTCTGCTTTATATACGTTGCGCTGTGTGCCAGTGAGCCAACAAACAGAGCGAGTGATAACCCAGAGCAATATTATTGATTTAATGGTTTGGTTATCATTACTAGTTGTTGTACGTACAGTCATTGGCTTTATCGTGTCTTAATTGTCAGGTCAGGGGTCGCGATACAGTTTAGAAATCTGCATTTTCAAAACACCTACCTTCCAAAAATCTGTTTTAAACAATTTCATCTGTGTTTTATATTGAAAGTAAAGTGTTTAAAAAAATAAATAAAAATGTTTTTTCCCCCTATTTAAAAAATAAATAAAAATCTGACAATTCGTCTGATGCTGAGWATAAATTACAATAAGAAACATTTTATATCTGTTTACAAAACACAGCAAGATACTTTATATGCGTATTTCTTTTTTCTTCCGTGTATWCTGCATTAACGCGAGCCCTGCTGCTACATAGCCTGTCTGGTGGGGTTTAATGCATGCTGCCAGCTGGCACTGGTAGTTAGGCTAATCTGTTGCATGTGTTGGTTAGACATTTGTTTGAATTATGCACTTCAGGGAATTCGCTTATCAATAACAGATAAGAGGATTTTGTCTAAACGACTGCCGATCTTAAAATTACTAGAACTTCCTCACGTTACTCGTAAGTCTAATCATCACGAGTCCTCTWGACAGTTCAACTTTAGCCTGCCCCTCTCTTAGCAGATGGGGTCTGACTGTTTTTATCTGCCTAATGGATTTGCAATGTACAGCTGTCTGACTGGACCGTTTGGAAATTGGCACATCACTGGCAATTGGGCAGTTGATTGCTTTATTGCCAAACTGTGTTTTCTGGATAGAAGATGACATGTCTTGTTCTCAGCTCAGTTAGCCGCTCTGGTTCGACAGTGGTTTGACATTTTCTGTGGGGAATTGAAAGGCTCTGAAGGAGCGTCAACGTGGTGTAGTCGTGTGTGTGTGTGTGTACACATACGTTTATCCACGGTTCACCTGGCCAGACAAGACAGGAAGGGAGAGAGGTTGGGTAGACTAAATGTATTTTTGTCATGTTGATACCACACACAAAATACTTTGCATTTTCTCAAAGCAAGCAGGTGTAGGCGGTTTAGACAGAGGTACATAGATTTAGGACCCTTTTTAGGAAGCTGTTTCCTTCAGCAATGGTTCTCCATTCATCTTCCCTTCAATTTTTCAGTTTAACAGATGAAGCGTTTCAGTCGTTAAAAGGGAGTGATTGTCTAAACGTCTGCTGAATGTTTTGCCATGTCATTGGAAAATGTAGTCTAGCCTAATGTGGCTGTTTTTAAACCAAGGTTGTGTCTGAAATGGCAACCTATTCCCTACATAGTGCACTTATTTTGACRATGGCCCATAGGGCTCTGGGCAAAGGTAGTGCACTAGAAAGGCGATAGGGTGCCATTTGGGACGCATGCCAAGCATCTGTAAAACTACCTGCACCTTCAACCTCTCTGGTGCTGAGTTTCTACTCATTTTGATGATTCATGCAAGTTCTGCACTCTGCACTCTTCGAATTATGGCTTAAGAATTCTGGCAGACACCGAACTTCAGTCTAGACAACAAGCAAATCATGTTATTGTTATTATAGCCCTGAATCCTGGGATTAAGTATAACCCCCCCAGAAGTGGGAGATTGGTATGGTCTGACAAGGTCCTGTGTTTTTGTTTTTGATTCTGGCATGTCCCATATTGCGGGCGGGGAACGGAGCACCATGCTGTTTGTGGCCATCTCAGTTTCATTCTCTTGGTTTTCATGCTGCGAGGGAGCCCCTGTATGGTGTGTAAGATTATGGCTTGTGTTTCATTGATACYTTTGTTTTCAGTTTACATGGACATACAGTGTATTCGGAAAGTATTCAGACCTCGTGACTTTTTKCACAGTTTGTTACGTTACAGCCTTAATCTAAAATGGAATAGATAGTTTTTTCCCCCATCAATCTACACACACAATACCCCATAACAAAGCAAAAACCAGTTTTGGGGAAAATTTTCCAATTGTATTACAAATAACTGAAGTATCACATTTACATAAGTATTCAGACCTCAGACCCTTTACTTAGTACTTTGTTGAAGCACCTTTGGCAACAATTACACCCTTTAGTCTTCTTGGGTATGGTGCTACAAGCTTGGCACACCTGCATTTGAGGAGTTTCTCCCATTCTTCTCTGCAGATCCTCTCAAGCTGTGTTGGGTTTGGATGAGGAGCATCGCTGCACAGCTATTTTCAGGTCTCTCCAGAGATGTTTGATCGCGTTCATCAAGGGTCTCTCTGTACTTTGTTCCTTTCATCTTTCCCTCAGTCCTGACTAGTCTCCCAGTCCCTGCCGCTGAAAAACATCCCCACAGCATGATGCTGCCACCATGCTTCACCATAGAGATGGTGCCAGGTTTCCTCCAGACGTGATGCTTGGCATTCAGGCCAGCGAGTTCAATCTTGGTTTCATCAGACCAGAGAATCTTGTTTCTCATTGTCTGAGAGTCCTCTAGGTGCCTTTTGGCAAACTCCAAGCAGGCTGTTGTGCCTTTTACTGAGGAGTGGCTGCTGTCTGGCCACTACCACAAAGGCCTAATTAGTGGAGTGCTGCAGAGATGGTTGTCCACCTGGAAGGTTCTCCATCTCCACAGAGGAACTCTGGAGCTCTGTCAGTGACCATCGGGTTCTTGGTCACGTCCCCGACCAAGGCCCTGGAAAAAGTGAAGGGATGAATACTTTCCGAATGCGCTGTATGTAATGATGCACCGATATTACATTTTTGGCCGATACCGATATCCAATATTTTCCTTGCCCAACATTTTTTTTTGCGTCCTTTTAAGCATTCTAGTACAGTTAAATAGTTAACACACACACACACACACACACACACACAGACACAGCTGTCTAAGGCACTGCATCTCAGTGCAAGAGGTGTCACTACAGTCCCTGGTCTGAATCCAGGCTGTATCACATCTGGCAGTGATTTGGAGTCCCATAGGGCGGCCCACAATTGGCCCAATGCCCGGGTTTGGCCGGGGTAGGCCGTCAATTAAATAAGAATTTGTTCTTAACTGACTTGCCTAGTTAAATAAAGGTCACACACACACACACCCACCAACAATACACACACACACACTGACCAAAAGGTAATTTTGTTGGCATTTACGTATGTCCCCATTACCAGTAAAACATAATAAAAACCTATTTCTTTCACTTACTTGCTGTGCTGTTTCATTGTTCATTTATTCAGTCATTTCATTTTCTATCAGGATTTCTATGGAACGCCGTTTGGGTCTTTGCGTGTCAAAAAAATATTACTATTTAACACTGTGTCAAATAAGCTTGTTGACAAATCAGGACCTGAATATGACTGCACGTCAAGTAATAATTTTACGCGTTCATAATTTTTTAACGTAGTTATTACACTGATTACACTACATCTCATTTCATATGTCAAAACAATTCATCGATACATATGCTATGATGCTGGTAAGTTGTCTCGTTCAGCTCATGCTAGTGATAAAACATTTTTAAAAAGCTAGCTAGCTCATGGATGCAAAACAATGTTCTTCCCCCAAAAAACTGTTTCAGTAGCTATAGTTAGCCTAGCTAACTATTATATAGCTAGGTGTCTGTCATCTAAAATTAGCCTAATTTATAAGACCGTTCTTATTTGATTAATGGTGGTCGGACCCATCTGTGACACTAGCCACAATAAGGATTAGCCACAACAGTGGACTTTGGTCAGCCTTCAAAATAAAAGTGTGGCACGATTCTCCTATTTGTATTAATTTGCATCACTGTCAATGACATACTTTTATTTTGAAGGCAAACCGCAAATTCCACTACTGTGCCTAATTCTTGTTGTGGCTAGCTTCACAACACATAACCCGGTCCGGTCGAGCCTCACTAGCCAGATGAAGCTAGCTGGCTGCTTATAACGTTAGCTTTGGGCAACAGGGTTAAGTATCTGGCTAGCTATTTATTTTCATGAACTAAAGTTCAATTTCAATAGGCGAACAACAAGTGGCAACCTAGCTAATACTTACTCACAAGGATTCCTAAATCATTGATAAGAATAATGAAAATGACTGCAGTTTTTACTGGTTGTTGTTTTTTAGGCTGGTTGTATTGGTGCTAGCTAGGTACCAAGCTAAAGCTAGCTACCCCAGAAGTTGCGGTCGAACAAATTATGCTTTATTGTAAACGCGGTATTGTATACATATCGTTCGTGGCTGGTGTTTGCTTGTTTGCTGCCTTTGTTTTTGTACAGCTTTGACAGTGCTACTGTATCTTTTTTGACACGCAAAGACACAAACGGCGTTCTGTAGTATACATGTCGTGAAGCTAATYGCAGTGACGCTATTACTGTGTAACTCCGGTAGGGCAACATCTGAAAAATAGCYCACTTGATGGTGTGCTCGACCAGTCGGCGAAAGCCAACATCACACACGACAGAGAACGGTTGATTGTCAAGGGCAATGAATTCCATTATCTTGGTTTAAAATGATTTCGACTTTGAGTTGTCTCGCTGACATTTTCTTTCTCTTTCAAATGACTGCTCGACTTGTTGACTTCTCGATCCACACAGCAGACATTGTGGGCTGGTTTAGGAGTGCTGTGTTGCACGTATAGCGCAACAATTTACGTGGCGTCTTTATGTCATGTACCTTCGTTATATAGGTATGCGCGTCAGCTTTGACATCGGTTTTGCACGTCGGGCGTTAAACTAGACATCGGACGATACTGATGTTGGCATTTTTTGGCTAATATCGTCCCATTCCGATATGTTCACCGATATATCTTGCATACCTAATACTAGGTATAGAGTAGATGCGTTTGTGTGGAACACTYCTCTGCAGTGAGAAGTCTGCTGCCGGCAAGTAGGGGATTTGCCCGTGATTTAGCCCTAGATGATGCTCTTGATATTCGGTAGGGTTTTGATGATATGATTTAAAGCATCATTTGAACCAAGGCTGGCCCATGAAGTCTCAAGGAAATGTAAATTGTGCCTTGGTCTGAATAATACAGATATTCTGTAATATTCTATTGTCTCACAGTGGGTTTTGCATTCAAAGTTAAAAAACCTTTGTCTGGATCTTTTGCCAGGCTCTTTCCAAGGCGGTTGCTGTGGCTGGTTCTCAGGTCGACATTCTCACCAAACTAAAACGGATTCCCCTATTGGTCCAACTAACAGGAGTACCTGCTCACCGAACCAGAAGCAGTCGAATGTTCGTTCTCCTTCAAATAAGGGTTCCTATGGGCGAAGCCCAGGTTTGGCAAGCAGAAGAGCAGCACAGCGTGCATCAAGTTTGGTTGAAGTGTCTGGTGCTTCAGGGCCCACCAGCTACAAAGCACTTTTTACAGTGCTATATCACGGTTGGTTAAATCCTCTCTTTGTCTAGGTCTGCACAAAGGAGAGCAAGAGGGAGCTTCATCTGTTATTCAAATTATACTTGAACTTTGTGTGCATTCGTGTGCTTTAGAGTACGACAGTGGAAAGAGTCATGATGAGTCACACCTCATGACTTGCATAACAATATTATGGGTGAGAGCGGAGGCTGGGAGGAGAGTTTGAGGTGGGCTGAAAGACCACACTCGGTATGCAAAATACATTCAACTTTCTGAAAGTGCGTTCTTGGGCTTATGTCTTAGTGTAAGCTAGTATTATCTGGTAGAAGGACCACCTTACTGTGTCTTACTATATGCCTTTTTAATAATCTATCTTGCTGTGAATTCGCCCAAATGTATCTCAATGCACGTGGTCACATTGTCAAGATGCAGCCAAGTCGGTTTGCAGGTGCTGATACTGCTCCACTTTGAGCTATTTTTACACTCTGACCTCAGTGCCCTGTAAGATGACAAGCGATACTGTATCCTGTCTTTTCTCTCTCGCTCTCTGCTGTTAGCGATCGCTAGCCGGATCTGGCCCAGACGGCGTACAGACAGCGCTGCCGACGGCTTCTCTCTTCCTGTCTAGCCCGTGCACCGCCGCCACCGCATCACAACAGATACCTAGCCGCCGCGACCTAGCATGGCTTCTTAGAGAGAACTATTGACGTTGACATAGCTGACGTCATGCATAAAGGTGTAAGATTTGTGGCCAACTTGCCAAGTGACTGTTCTGCTGCTGCTTCTAAGAACTGCTGGTGGCACGACATGAGAGACCGTCATTGATAACATCTTTGCATGAAGGTGTTGGAACAGTTTTGCTTCAGTTCAGCTTCAAATGTCACTCAACTTAACTGACTAGCCATTTGGGTAATCAAGCACAGAGAGGGGTTTTTGAGGATCTGTAGAGCCTTTGTCGACTAAAGACTAGAGAGAGTGCATTGGCTGTCCTCCGTCAATTGACTTTCTCAGTCATTCTATGGTCAGGTTGTTGGATGTAACAGACAGGCCTGACTCTGGGGGGGCGGGGTGTGTCTCTAAACCCTTGAGGAAGTGGTGAAGGTGAGGCTGTCGCACACTCAAATGTTTTTGTTTGGCGGTCGGTCTTTACTGTCCACTAAATCAAATGTATTTGTCACATGCGCCAAATACAACAGGTGTAGACCTTACCGTGAAATGCTTACCACCACACCAGTGTACAACAGAGACTCAGGAACTGCAGCCTGAGTAACCTTTCTCTCTCTCTCTCTCTCTCTCTCTCTAGGGGAATTACACAGACGGCTAGAGAACATGACAGGCTGTGCTGTCTTTCTCTTTCCTTTTCTCTCTTGCACTCTCTCTCTGTGTCTCTCTCGCGCTCTCTCGCTCTGTGTGGCTCTCTCGCGCTCTCTGTGTGGCTCTCTCGCGCTCTCTGTGTGGCGCTCTCTGTGTGGCTCTCTCGCGCTCTCTGTGTGGCTCTCTCGCGCTCTCTGTGTGGCTCTCTCGCGCTCTCTGTGTGGCTCCTCGCGCTCTCTGTGTGGCTCTCTCGCGCTCTCTGTGTGGCTCTCTCGCGCTCTCTGTGTGGCTCCTTCGCGCTCTCTGTGTGGCTCTTCTCGGCGCCTCTGTGTGGTCTTCGCGCTCTCTGTGTGGCTCTCTCGCGCTCTCTGTGTGGCTCTCTCGCGGCGCTCTGATTGTGGCTCTCTCGCGCTCTCTGTGTGGCTCTCTCGCGCTCTCTGTGTGGCTCTCTCTCGCGCTCTCTGTGTGGCTCTCTTTCTCTCTGTTTTTCCACCCATTTTAACGATGATGATGATGACGGATGTCAGACGAGAGTGGGCTCTCATCCGTAATGGAAGCACCGTAATGCTGTAACACCCTCCCACCAGTTCCACTGCCATATTGTCAAGGGGGGGGAGGTATACATCATGTGAGCTGGTGGCGAGAATCTGTTCCCTGCCGTTGTGTGCCAGTCTGCCAGAGCATCCATCCATGTGGCCCATAACCCACACACGTTATCATTAGCGTGAATGATGAGCTAGATGTGATGTTACTGCCAGTGCACTTCTTCCTCTCAGGCGAAAGTTGTCTCTCATCTAGCACTCTCACGGCTCCCCCTCCTCCATTCTAGAGAGACTTGATATGTGTCCCTAAAATCCCCCGGAAGCCATGTAAACTAACTCTCGTCTCGCACTCTCATGGCTCACCCATACCCCTCATCTCAGCTCAATCTACTATATAGGCTTAGTTGATACAGTATGTGTCCACAGATTCCTCCCCGGCCACATTTTCACGAAGTGCATTTATTAACACACTAAGTCCCCTTAACGGAGCTCCCGCTTCAGCGGTCTTCCTCCAACCCCAAAGTGGCTCATCCCTGTCGTAGGGGTTTTGAATTGAAATACTGCCGCATCCATTTCCCAGGGCGAGGTCCTCCTCTTCTCCTCCTCTTCTTTCTTCCTCTTCCCCCGTTCCTTGGGCAGATGCGCAGCGCCAGATGGGAAATGATTCATCGTCTCTGTATGGGCCACTGTGTGTGCGGGTGTGTATGGGCCTGTGTGTGTGGGTGTGTATGGGTCTGTGTGTGTGCACGCCTGGGGATTGATGAAAAGTCAGACTGTTTGGTTTGGAAAGGCCCAAACGAGATGAAATGTATATAAGCCGACGTGATGCGACCGGCGCTATTCCCGAACCTCCCTCCTTTCCTCCCCAGCCGCTCCTGCTTTAGGGGTTATGTTGATATCATGGGAAAAATGGGAAGTCAAGTGGATGCGTGCAGGGAGAACTACGGTGTCTGCACGTACAACACGTATGGTGTTCTTACAGACTGCAAACGTGCACAGTAGGACAGACGCCGACACGCGCACACATCCGCTCTCTTCCTGTCCACTCTTTCTGACACAGTTCCAGGTCAAGGAAGAATAGCAGGGTTGGTCGAACCCTGAGTCGTGTATCTGTGAGGCTCTCCTTKCCGTAGCTTCAGCCAGGCAGAGCCTCAACCGGAGAGGCCCCGCAGGAAATGACTTTGTCATTGGTCACAGGTAGAGCAGCATTCCAAAGAGCGTCATATCCTCTTCATTTTTAGACAACGGCAACGCGCTCTTGTTGGCACGTGATTGATACATTTCTAGTTAGGCTAGACCATATTATTCATCAGGCGCAGCATGAAACATTCATTTGGAAAGTACAAATGATGGAGCTCTAATTTAGCGTCTATTTTACCTCAGCTAGCATACTTCTCCTACTGAGCGTATTCTGTAATACTCTGTATTTACACTAGCCTAGCTRCCTCTTGCTCGCTTCCTCCCTCTCTCCTCTACTCTCCCAATAAACAAACCCTCCCTCCCTCCGTTCTCCCGTTTGTCAGGCAGCATGCCAGCTTGTTGTGAGTGGCAGCGCTGCTCTGCGTTCCTCTCCAGATTTCAGGTTAGCGTCTGGGCGCTGATGAGGGGAGTGTCAACTGGAGCAGGGAGCCATGGCTGAGGAGGGGCTATTTAATGGATGACATAATTGGCATCCTGAGCATTCGCAGAGCTGGGAGGCAGAGGGATGGAGGGAGTAATGGCTGGAGGCAGAGGGATGGAGGGAGTAATGGCTGGAGGCAGAGGGATGGAGGGAGTAATGGCTGGCCAAAGGAAGTGTGCTGTAGATAAGAACTCTTGTTTGATGTCCTCCGCATCAGTTTGTGTGTAGACGTCCCGGATTGTTCTAGCGGCTTGGTCAGTTTACTACCCTAAACTCCATACGTACGTGCCATACGTTTCTCCACTGAAAGCAGACAGGCCAGGGAGGGAGCCGTGGTGAAGGGGAAGCCTTTTGTTTGTACTGGCACAATGCTGTGAATGAGACAGTGTGGGGCTGAAACAGGAGTCCAAACAGGACAGAGGTGACTGATGGGCGTCTACAGGCCCTGTCTGTCGGTAATGAGGTTTGCAACGTGGGTGGTGTGTTAGGGGAGAGTCTTGTTCGACAGCAAAGCATTGCCTGGGTCATAATACAGAGCCCATTGCANGTTTGTACTGGAACAATGCTGTGAATGAGACAGTGTGGGGCTGAAACAGGAGTCCAAACAGGACAGAGGTGACTGATGGGCGTCTACAGGCCCTGCCTGTTGGTAATGAGGTTTGCAACGTGGGTGGTGTGTTGGGGGAAGAGTCTTGTTCGACAGTCTTGTTTGAAAGCATGGCCTGGGTCATAACACAGAGCCCATTGCAGGGAGGTGGGTGAGGTGTGTCTCTCTCTCTCTCTCGGCAGCTGCATACATGCACTCTTTTTGACTTATGACCTAAACTAGCTGGGAATCTATCCATTGACTCTTTTCTCCCTTGTTTTCACACACCCCCGCTTCCTAAAAAGCAGCCCGTCCTTCCCCCCTTCTCAGTAGTTTTCCATCCCAGCCCGCTTTGACCACAGTGTGAAAAAGACTATGACAGAGTCACCAAAGCTCTCCAGACTAGTAGTCTAGAACATTCAGCTTATCCTATCCCAATCCAAGGGGGGTCAATAGCTGAACTAACGTTGGGTCAGTGTTCTGTCTCATGCTAATATACAGTTGAGTTGACAGGGTAATGTCTGACTGTATAGATGGCTGTAAAGATTCCACATACAGTGCCTTCAGAAAGTATTCCTACGCCTTGACTTATTCCACATTATGTTACAGCCTGAATTCAAAATGGATGAAATAATTGTCTCTCGCCCATCTACACACAATACCCCATAATGCCAAAATGAAAATGTTTTTAGAAATATGTGCAAATGATTGAAAAGAAATTCAGAAATATCTAATTAACATAAGTATTCACACCCCTGATTCAATACTTTGCCGAAGCACCTTTGGCATCGATTACAGCTGTGAGTATTTCTGGGTAAGTCTAAGAGCTTTCCACACCTGGATTGTGCAACATTTTCAAAWWTTTWTTTTCTAAATTCTTCAAGCTCTGTCATAGTTTTCATCATTGCTAGTGCCATAGATTTTCAAGTAAATTTAAGTCAAAACTAAATTGGCCACTCGGGAACATTCACTGTCCTCTTGGTAAGCCATTCCAGTGTAGATTTGGCCTTGTTTTAGGTTATTGTCCTGCTGAAAGGTGAGTTCAACTCCCAGTGTCTGGTGGAAAGCAGACTGAACCAGGTTTTTCTCTAGGATTCTACCGGTGCTTAGCTCCATTATGTTTCTTTTTATCTTGAAAAACTCCCCAGTCCTTAACGATTACAAGCATGCCCTTAACATGATGCAGCCACCACTATGTTTGAAAATATGGAGTTTGGGGCAAATACAATAACACTTTGTATTCAGGACAAAAAGTGAATTGTCTTGCCACATTTTTTGCAGTTTTACTTTAGTGCCTTATTGCAAACAGGATGCATGTTTTGGAATATTTTTATTCTGTACAGGCTCCCTTTCACTCTGTCAATTAGGTTAGTATTGTGGAGTAACTACAATGTTGTTGATCCATCCTCAGTTTTCTCCTGTCACAACCAATAAACTCTGTAACTGTTTTAAAGTCACCATTGGCCTCATGGTGAAATCCCTGAGATTTTTCCGTCCTCTCCGGCAACTGAGTTAGGAAGGACACCTATATCTTTGTAGTGACTTGGTATATTAATACACCATCCAAAGTCTAATTAATAACTTCACCATGCTCAAAGGGATATTCAGTGTCTGCTTTTGACATTTTTACCCATCTACCAGTAGGTGCCCTTCTTTGCGAGGCATTGGAAAACCTCCTTGGTCTTTGGTTGACTGAGCGACTTTACAGATAATTATATGTGTGGGGTACAGAGATAAGGTAGTCATTTCAAAAATCATGTCAAACACTATTATTGCACACAGAGTGAGTCCATGCAATTTATTATTAGACTTGTTAAGCACATTTTTACACCTTAACGTATTTAGGCTTGCCATAAAGGGGTTGATTCAAGACATTTCAGCTTTTCATTTTTCATTCAAACATAATTCCATATAGGAATAAAATAACATTCTAATGTAATTTGAATTGTTACTTTGCCTTTCATTAAGTTAGGCTAGGCTACATTTTACTGCACTTAGCCTAGCTTATAGGCTATTCATGTTGCTGGCAATTCCTGCAATGTTTCATGCTTCCGTGCCCCAAAGTAGAAAACTTCCTTCTAAACAGCTTCTTAGCCGCAGTGTATTGACCGTGCTAATATTTAGTACCGCCACAACATTTATAGAAGCTAATGTGCGAATTTATGTAATTTAGCATGGCAGTAGAGAGCTGAGGGATGGAAATGCAAGCTTGCGATTCACGTGGGAAACAATGTTGTGTTCACTGTCCTTTTTTAATTTATTTTRCCCCCTTTTTTTGTGGGTAGATCAGCTTTAATACTGCAGATTGTGGCTTCATCAATGCAATCCACTATATATATTTTTTTGTGTGAATTTCTTAACTTCTTTAATGCGTTTGAGCCAATCAGTTGTGTTGTGACAAGGTAGTTGTGGTATACAGAAGAAAGCCCTATTTGGTAAAATACCAAGTCTATATTAAAGGAAAGATATTCCACTAATTAACTTTTAACAAGGCACACCTGTTAACTGAAATGCATTCCAGGTGACTACCTCATGAAGCTGGTTGAGAGAATGCCAAGAGTGTGCAAAGCTGTAATCAAGGCAAAAGGTGGCTACTTTGAAGAATCTAAAGTATAAAATATATTTTGATATAACACTTTTTTTTMGGTTACTACATGATTCCATATGTGTTATTACATAATGTTGATGTCTTCACTATTATTCTACAATGTAGAAATAGCAAAAAAATTAAGAAAAACCCTTGAATGAGTAAGTGTGTCCAAATTTACTGTATATTTTCCAACTGTGCTGTTTCACAAAAGTTCTATACCTATATACATTTTACGTTCACAGTATACTTTACATTTATTTTTTTTATTTTTAGAACCACCCTTCAGCACCACTTAACCCCTCCAATCTATCTCTGAACACCATCCAGTTTTGATTTATATTTGCCATATATTTTTCAACTGTGCTGTWATGTTTCACAAAAGTTCTGAACCTTTCTATTCTGATAGTTTCTACAGATTGTAAATTAAAGATACATTGTTTTGCTAAGAGTATTATTGATCGGTTGACGGTATGACTTTTCTAATCACCCAGCAGTGCTATTTGCAGAGTTAGCTCCAGGTAAATGTTAAAATTTTTCAGCCATTCCTGAACCTGCGACCAAAAACAAGCTACATATGAACAGTACCAAAACAAATGATCAAATTTTCCAAAACAAATGATCTCTTCGCAGCAAAATCTGTAGAGCTGGGATGTTTGTATCCCCCATATACATGTGAAGTCAGAAGTTTATACACCTTAGCCAAATGCATGTAAACTCAGTTTTTCACAATTCCTGACATTTAATCCTAGTACAAATTCCCTGTCTTAGGTCAGTTAGGATCACCACTTTATTTTAAGAATGTGAAATGTCAGAATAATAGTAGAGAATTATTTATTTCAGCTTTTATTTCTTTCCTCACATTCCCAGTGGGTCAGAAGTTTACATACACTCAATTAGTATTTGGTAGCATTGCCTTTAAATTGTTTAACTTGGGTCAAATGTTTTGGGTAGCCTTCCACAAGCTTCCCACGATAAGTTGGGGGAATTTTGGCCCATTCCTCCTGACAGAGCTGGTGTAACTGAGTCAGGTTTGTAGGCCTCCTTGCTCACACATGCTTTATCTGCCCACAAATTGTCTATGGGATTGAGGTCAGGGCTTTGTGATGGCCACTCCAATACCTTTGTTGTCTTTAAGCCACAACTTTGGAAGTATGCTTGGTGTCGTTGTCCATTTGGAAAACCCAATTGCGAACAAGCTTTAACTTCCTGACTGATGTCTTGAGATGTTGCTTCAATATATCCACATAATTTTACTACCTCATGATGCCATCTATTTTGTGAAGTGCACCAGTCCCTCCTGCAGCAAAGCACCCCGACAACATGATGCTGCCACCCCCGTGCTTCACGGCTGGGATGGTGTTCTTCGGCTTGCAAGCCTCCCCCTTTTTCCTCCAAACATAACGATGGTCATTATGGCCAAACAGTTCTATTTTTGTTTCATTAGACCAGAGGACATTAATCCAAAAAGTACGATCTTGTCCCTATGTGCAGTTGCAAACTGTAGTCTGGCTATTTTATGGCAGTTTTAGAGCAGTTGCTTCTTCCTTGCGGAGTGGCCTTTCAGGTTATGTCCATATAGGACTCGTTTTACTGTGGATATACATACTTTTGTACCTGTTTCCTTAATTAAGGATCTTCACAAGGTCCTTTGCTGTTCTGGGATTGATTTGCACTTTTCGCACCACAGTACGTTCATCTCTAGGAGACAGAACGCGTCTCCTTCCTGAGCGGTATGACGGCTGCGTGGTCCCATGGTGTTTATACTTGTGTACTACTGTTAGTACAGATGAACGTGGTACCTTCAGGTGTTTGGAAGTTGCTCCCAAGGATGAATCAGACTTGTGGAGGTCTTGGCTGATTTCTTTTGATTTTCCCATGATGTCAAGCAAAGAGGCACTGAGTTTGAAGGCAGGCCTTGAAATACATCCACAGGTACACCTCCAATTGACTCAAATGATGTTAATTAGCCTATCAGAAGCTTCTAATGACATCATTTTCTGGAATTTTCCGAGCTGTTTAAAGGCACAGTCAACTTAGTGAATGCAAACTTCTGACCCACTAGAATTGTGATACAGTGAAATAATATGTCTGTAAACAATTGTTGGAAAAATTACTTGTGTCATGCACAAAGTAGATGTCTTAACCGACTTGCCAAAACTATAGTTTGTTAACAAGAAATTTGTGGAGTGGTTGAAAAACGAGTTTTAATGACTCCAACCTAAGTGTATGTAAACTTCCGACTTCAACTGTATATGACATTCTATTGGTTGCAAAAATTTTGTGTAATTGAAATTTTTTAAATTGTTGACAGTCTTTCTTACACAATATTTTTCTTTGATAGTTTGAAAAGACAATACTCTAAAAGCTTCCCTAAAGCACATTTTACTTGTCCATCCAGATGCAGACTGTCAATATGGTGCAGTTTTCTCTCAATGTCAGCCCTCTATGGACACACTGTATGGGATTACGTTTGACAGTGTCTAGTCACACCAAGAGCTAGAGGATGTAAAATGGCACAGCCAATAGGCCTATTTGAACTGGACTGAAATTGAAATAGCCTACAAGCAGATGTTAGCATAAATCATTTAGAAAGCATGCATTAGGCATAAAAATAACTTGTAAGTTGTTGCTCCTCAACTGGATGATGGGATTTTTAGAATGCTGACTGCAGGGATGAAGTCACTTCAATACTATAAGCAGTCCTCTCATGGTTTGAGGCTCTACTATCTAGGCATTGCTCTACCAACAATAAGGCCTCTTTGGAGGCTGATCGGCCCTTTTGGCTACAATCGCTTCACTGCAATTGCTTCTCAGCCCGCCAGCAATTGTATTCTAATGTGAACAAATGGACCAGAAAATGGCCTAGTTGACTGTGGGAGACTTGTCCAGTCACGCAATCTCCCCCAGCTACCAGGCAGCCACAAACCTTTGGCTCAGGGTGGTTTAGCCCGGTATGGTTTCATCATACCATAATCAGAATTTAAGAGGCCTGGGGTGATTGTAGTTAGTTCCCTCATTGGACTCACTTATCCAAATTTCATCATGTTGGACAACACAGATGTCCTACAAGGCTGTTTGAACATTATTCCACTGTGCAATGTGGATGTGTCCCTTTTTTTAGAATCGGCTTATTGCAACATATGGTCCCCACTCGACTTCACAAAGCTTATAGTGAGGTACACTGTCAGCAAAGAGACCGAGGGAGAATTTCTGACCTGTGTCTGCCAGAGGGACAGAGCTTTTCGTGGTCAGGCTGTTCAGGAAACACTCCTGGCCCTATAATGACCCTTTAGCCCTCATCCAGGGCTAAGGTCCACATCCACCATCCACAATGGCTATTGTTTCAGACAGTGAGATCAATGACCTTGGCTACTTCAATACTCTTGAGTAAGTAGTCGGATGACGGTCTGCATGCAGTGACGTGGCCCTCAGGTATAACTCATAATGGAGGGTAGAGGAGCTCTGGGTTGACCTCTGTGATGGATGGTGATGTCTCAGTGTGTGGACAGTGCATTGTGGCTACTGTCTCTTGCCTCCTCACCCTCAGTTGGAAGATAATGTTGTTAACCCTCTCTTTACTGGTTTGGCCAGGAGGTAGGCCTAGTCAAACCTGTGCAAACATTATGGTGGTTGCGTCACACCCTCCGTACGGAGCCTCCGCACTGCATTTCCGGATCAAGCATAAATCACGTTTTTAGGAGTGACCATCTACAGCAGGGTTTCCAAACCCTCTCCTTGGGCCCCCCAGATGTTTCAAATGTTTGTTTTAACCCTAAACTGGCACACCTGTTTCAATTAGTCAAAGGCTTGATGATTAGTTGACTAATTGAATCAGATGTGCCAGTTTAGGTTAAAAACAAAAAATGTGAAGGAGAGGGTTAGGGAATCGTGATCTTCAGGGTATCCCCTTCAGAAAAGGCTTATAAAGAGTATTCCTGCTAGTTTGACATGGGCTGTCAGCAGGTTCTGTGTTTACAAGAGGCTCCACTGACCCCTGTTTCCCAGGTCAACATCTGAGAARGCTTGGTCCTCAGGCTGGGCTGAGAAGTGGTCACCTCAGTTTCCCAAACTTGGTCCTTGGGACCCCAAGGGTTGCATGTTTTGTTTTTTTGCCATAGCACTACACATCTGATTCAAATAATAAACTAATCATCAAGCTTTGATTTGAGTCAGCTGTGTAGTGCTAGGGCAAAACCCAAAACGAGAACTGAGTTTGGGAAACGCTGCTTTAACCCATGGAAGCTGCAGCCTATTCTGTTTTGTAAAATACATAGCTGCCTACCTAATGCTCAAATCAGATCAACGTTTATTTGTCACGTGCGCCGAATGCAACAGGTGTAGACCTTACAGTGAAATTCTTACTTACCGGCTCTAACCAATAGTGCAAAAAAGGTATTAGGTGAACAATAGGTATGTAAAGAKATAAAACAACAGTAAAAAGACAGGCTATATACAGTAGCGAGGCTATAAAAGTAGCAAGGCTACGTACAGACACCGGCTAGTCAGGCTGATTGAGTAGTATGTAGATATGGTTAAAGTGACTATGCATATATGATGAACAGAGTAGCAGTAGTGTAAAAGAGGTGGATGGGACTCAGTGCAGATAGCCCGGTTAGCCAATGTGCGGGAGCACTGGTTGGTCGGCCCAATTTGAGGTAGTATGTACATGAATGTGTAGTTAAAGTGACTATGCATATATGATAAACAGAGTAGCAGGGTAAAAAGAGGGGTTGTTGATGTATGCCATTACCAACCTTTCAAAGCACTTCATGGCTACGGACGTGAGTGCTACGGGTCTGTAGTCATTTAGGCAGGTTGCCTTTGTGTTCTTGGGCACAGGGACTATGGTGGCCTGCTTGAAACATGTTGGTATTACAGACTCAATCAGGGACATGTTGAAAATGTCAGTGAAGACACCTGCCAGTTGGTCAGCACATGCCCGGAGAACACGTCCTGGTAATCCGTCTGGCCCCGCAGCCTTGTGTATGTTGATCTGTTTAAAGGTCTTCCACACGTCGGCTACGGAGAGTGTGATTACACAGTCGTCCGGAACAGCTGATGCTCTCATGCATGCCTCAGTGTTGCTTTGCCTCGAAGCGAGCATAGAAGTCATTAAGCTCGTCTGGTAGGCTCGTGTCACTGGGCAGCTCGCGGCTGTGCTTCCCTTTTGTAGTCTGTAATAGTTTGCAAGCCCTGCCACATAAGATGAGCGTCGGAGCCTGGGTAGTGTGATTCAATCTTAGCCTTGTATTGACGCTTTGCCTGTTTGATGGTTTGTCGCAGGGCATAGCAGGATTTTTTGTAAGCTTCCGGGTTAGAGTCCCGCACCTTGAAAGCGGCAGCTCTACCCTTTAGTTCCGTGCGAATGTTGCCTGTAATCCATGGCTTCTGGTTGGAGTATGTACGTACCGTCACTGTGGGGGGGACGTCCTCGATGCACATATTGATAAAGCCAGTGACTGATGTGGTGTACTCCTCAATGCCATCGGAAGAATCCTGGAACATGTTCCAGTCTGTGATAGCAAAACAGTCCTGCTTCATCTGACCACTTTTTTATAGACCGAGTCACTGGTGCTTCCTGCTTTAATTTTAGCTTGTAAGCAGGAATCAGGAGGATAGAGTTGTGGTCGGATTTACCAAATGGAGGGCGAGGGGGAGCTTTGTATGCGTCTCTGTGTGTGTACTGGTGATCTAGAATTTTTTTCCCCCTCTGGTTACACATTTAACATGTTGATAGAAATTTGGTAGAACTGATTTAAGTTTCCCTGCATTAAAGTGTTCGGCCACTAGCTGTGCCGGGTGAGTGGTTTCCTGTTTGCTTATTTCCTTATACAGCTGACTGAGTGCGGTCTTAGTGCCAGCATCTGTCTGTGGTGGTAAATAAACAGCCACGAAAAGTATAGCTGAAAACTCTCTAGGCAGGTAGTGTGGCCTGCAATTTATCACAATATACTCTACTTCAGGCGAGCAAAATCTAGAGACGTCCTTAGATTTCGTGCACCAGCTGTTTACAAATATGCACAGACCGCCGCCCCCTCGTCTTACCGGAGTGTGCTGTTCTATCTTGCTGATGCAGCGTATATCCCACTAGCTGAATATCTATGTCGTCATTCAGCCACGATTCCGTGAAACATAGTATATTAAGTTTTTGATGTCCCGTTGTTAGGATATTCGTGATCATACCTCGTCTAGTTTATTGTCCAGTAATTGCACGTTGGCGAGTAGTGTTGACGGTAACGGCAGCTTTCCCACTCGCTTTTTCCGGGTCCTGACCAGGTATCCGGCTCTTTGTCCTCTGTACCTGTGTCGGTTCCTCTTACAAATAACAGGGATGTTGGCCCTGTCGGGTGTTTGGAGACTGTCCTGTGCGTCTTGCTTGTTGACGYAAAAATATTTATCTAATCTGAGGTGAGTGATCGCTGTCCTGATATCCAGAAGCTCTTTTAGTGCCATAAGATACGGTTGCAGAAATATTATGTAAAAAATAAGTTACAAATAACGCAAAAAAAAACAAACACATAATAGCACAATTGGTTGGGCGCCCGTAAAACTGCTGCCATTTCTTCCGCCGCCTATTTTGAAATAGATGTTGATTCATTTCTTCAAATAATATCTAATGTATTAGGCAATAGACCTGTAAGCTACTGTACAGAAAGGTTGTCATCTTGACGTTTCCCAACCCCGATCACGCCATTTAATTCTGTATCCCCACTCATTATCAAAAAGTGTTGCCTATGAAGTCAATCGCTGAGATTACTTTCCAGAAAACGTAAACCATCCCGGGTTGAAAAGTTCAACTGAACTGAGGAATTGGGGATGGCTTAGTTTCGGGGGTGAAAAGTTCACCAGTTTATTAATAATGCAGCATGTTGGTGTGAAGGAGACGCAACAGACAGCTGTCTAGTGTTAAAGACGGTGTGAGTGCTACTTCCTCTCCTATCTAGACGCTTCCATAACATCTTTGCATGTTAGATACGTATTCTGTCTGAGTGTAGCTTCACCCAGAGAGGTCAAATGGAGTTTAAGAGGCTTGAAGTCTCTCACAGCACGGCTCTCATGAGGGTGGTCCGTAGTGCCATATGTTATCTAGGCCTTCACACTATTATCAGAGGTGTGTGTGTGTGGAGTGGACACACACTTACACAATCAAGATATCCCCTTGGCATGCACAGTTGCTTTCAGAGGCATGGAAGWACACGCCTTGACACCCTATGATTGCTCTACTCGGCAGGGTTCCACAAAAACTAAACTTGGTGTTTACGTCTGGAAGATGATGGGGAGGTATAGGCCTCTTCAAAGGCAGAACTTCAGCATTCATCTGAATTAATGTTCTCGACAAGAATCGTGTCTGCTGTCTCCCGTTTTAGAATTTCTAGAATTTGAAATGGTATCCATATTTGATGAGAAGCCGCTCACATAAGAGAAATTCTTGAATTTTGGCGTTCCCTTTCACTTCTCACATAACATCCCCTTCATCCAGCTTTGTGGCCAATTCTGCCCGGTAACAGTGCATCTGGGAAGTCAATGATGTGGTGATCGGTGAAAAGAGGCTGTTATTTTAGCATGGTCAGACATTGGAGCAGGGCGCAGGTAATCCCTTTTTCTCCATTAGTATTAGGGTAAAAGGAGATCTACTGGTACCGACTTTATTACGGTGTGGTGAATGGAAGGGCGCAGGGTTGATCAGGTCTCCATGGGTTACGACCTCCCGAGTTCCATCTCCATGGGTTATGACTGTGACATGTCCCACTGAGATTTCACTGAGTAATCCTAACCTTAACCAGGTCGTAATCCTAACCTTAACCAGGTCATAATCCTAACCTTAACATTACGGGAATGAACAAATATCTTACCCTGTATCAGTGGTTAGGGGCACTCTAAGGATCTGGCTATCCAGCCTGTCACTAACCTTTACAGTGACTGATTAATTCACTAAGGCTAAGCTATTTTAATATTTTTTTAGCAATTTGACTGTGAAATTCGTGGGATTTTGTGTTCCTTAGAATCAGCTTTTGACAGCATGTTGCTAGCGTTTTAAAATCACAAATCCATTTTCAGTATATAAGCCTACACTTGCTTTAGCCAAGACTGTGACCTCTTATGATACTCGTTTTCTCCTCATTTCATCCTGACAACATGTCCATTTGGTCCCTGCAGGATCAGTTTAGTCTGTCTTGTGTTCTTGGCTCACAGCCAAACTGTCGGCTCTCACTGTGTAATTTCCCCTGACGAGCTGATTGTTAGTCTTTGCGGTGTAAATTGGTTTGTGTTGTGATTGTCTGTGTCATGATGTTGTGATTCTGTTCGATTGGCTGTGTAATTTTGGTCGCTGTCCTGGTCTCCGGATTAAACGTGCGTGATTTGAGCCGTAACTTCCTTGCTTCGTGCTTCCCTGTGTCATTTCTGTGGTATTTTGGTGGCTGTCTTTTCCTCTCGACATTCTTGAGTGTAATCAATTTTCACGTTGTCTCCGGGACGTGTGTGTGTTGTCTGGCCCAGCAGTCTGTCTGTTGGGGACTGGTAAGTGTGACAGTGTATGTGACAGACTGGCTTTTCCTGGCAGTATCATGACGCTGTCAGTACTTAGTGCACTTCCCCCCAGCCTCCATACATAACTCCATGGTGAGACTGGTTCCACTACCCACCCTGCTATCACTTTTCTTCTTTCCCTAAACAGACAGAATCACACAAACCACCAACTCTCTGACCTCATCCAGAACTAGTGTGTGTGTGTGTGTGTGTTGCGGTATGGGAATGGAAAGTGCCCCATCACCTGCTCCCTACTCCTCACCCTGCATAAATAATGACCGTTGAGTCTGTGGGATGTTGAAATGAGTGTGTGTCGTGACAGACACTGCAGACATTGAGAATGAGTGCATACCACAGCTTTGAGTAATGAGGTGGGCTTTGAGAGCAGTGCATTCCCCAGGACCGCCTGTGTAAAGGATACWCCCCCCCCCCCCCCAGTCTGTCCTCCCAGCGCCTGCAAGGGAAAATACCTTTCCTGTCTCTTGTCAGTATGGGGAGAGTTTTAGTTACGCTAATTTAGGTAGGCAATTGTTGTACGTGTGTAGTCTAGTAATGTGTTTCTGAGTCAATCGTTTTTTGTGGTGTTGGATACCAGACAGGTTGGATACCTTGACGATCATTTCCCCTTGGGGATTAATGAAGTACTATCTCTCATCTCGACTGTTACATTTCACCTGTCACTTTGTGGGCATAGGAAAGTAGCCTAGACACTGAGACACAGCAGTGATATGATGGAAGGAGACCCAGACACCCCTCCTCCATTTTGTGTCCTCACATTCTCCAGGGTCATCTATCTATCTGTCTGGGTCAGACTCTGGCCCAGACTCCTCCAGGCTCGTGGTGAGCTAAGAAGTCATGGAGGTCAGACTCATAGACTACGCTGGGGCTGCTACACCCTTACCTCAACATTCCCTTCCCCCCCCTCCATTGCTCCACTGTTCCACCCCTAATATCCCCCAATCAGCACCAGTGGTCTTGATGAGACCGGCCAACTGGGTACCTCCAGGGTCCAGAAACATCTCCTTGGAATGGCTTTCCACTCCTCTGGCTAATCTGTTGGGGCCTGGCTGGGTAGTAGCCTGCTATCTGGCTGCTGGGAGGGGATGGGGGGGTAGAACTAAGTGTAGCCTGTGTGTGTGTCATGTAGTTTTAGGCTTGGGCCGTATCCAGATTGTCATACCTTCATACCGACCTTGTGCCATACTGGGATATTCTGTAATATTGGCACTGAATACAAGGGGTGCAGTTTTCAAACACCACTGATACTCTGTAATCAAGAGGTTAGCAAAGCTAACAAGTAAATGTAAAATCCCATAGAGAATGCTAACTAAATGCTAACGAGCGCAGTGCGAACATTTTGTACAGTTTCTGACCTAAACTATACAATTAACTAAATATTATCCAGCAAGACTCTTGATCCAGGAGGGGATTCTCTGCTGTTAGCAAGTGAATGCTTGATTTTGGAAGAAGTTAACCACTTGGCTAACTAGCTACTAAATTAGCAAACCAAATGCAGAACTGCAGAGCATTTAGCACAGTTAACCTAATAGTTATAAGATATCTAGCTGGCAAACATTTAGTTGTGAATTCCATACTGTAATTAGATCACCTGGCGCATGCTGCAGAACAGTGAGTGACACAGAAGGCTCCGGTCTCTTGTCATTGTGTGCTTGTAAACAAACACCATGTGATTGGGGAGTACCGTAAGCTTCATAATACTGTGACGGGTGAAATGAAGAACGTAATGTTATTTTTCTCTTAACATATTGCACAAGTTGACTGCAGGTATTTACTTAAGTAGCTACAAATATTCCAATTTATTAAAAAACTTTTGTTGACGGTATTGGAAAAACATCCGGTGGCTTTTTCCAAATACCCCAGTATACAGTATATACGGTATACTGCTCAAACGGAGTTTCTATTGCTCCCAATAAGAACTTGGCAGTACTAGGAAGACATTCATGACTTTGGCCCACTTTGGCTCACCTGGACCCTATTACACCAGGAGAGAGAGAGATTTACAGAGATGGTAGAGAGAACTGTGTACGTGAGCGAGAGAGCTAGGCATAGTGCTGCTGAAACTCATCTTAGCTTCTCTTCTGGAAGCCATTGTGTGTTGGCTCTTGGCTGCGATGCTTACCTCAGGGATTCGCTCCGTATTGGAAAGAATGCTTGTCTGCTCAATATTTTACAAGGGAAGCCT
This sequence comes from Salvelinus sp. IW2-2015, assembly GCF_002910315.2. Lineage (NCBI taxonomy): Eukaryota > Metazoa > Chordata > Actinopteri > Salmoniformes > Salmonidae > Salvelinus > Salvelinus sp. IW2-2015. The sequence continues at coordinate 5,263,551 of NC_036838.1, read as the reverse complement.
CTTTAACTGCTCTCTCTGCTAGCTCGTAATGGGCGGACAGACTGACGTACAACAGGGGTTACCCAGGGCAACCATGAAGACGACAAAGTAGAGCCAAGCCAGAAATCCTCCAATAATTGAGCTGTTGAACATTCTGAGGGAGCACCATCCAAAAGTGAGGTTATCGCAAAAGAGGTCTGTGATTCAGAGCAGGAATCCAAGGTACTGGCAGGGGTCAGATTCCAAGCTAAAGTTGGTTCTCATTTCATAATAGCTGTCAGACTCCAAATACCTGGAGTGAAGGATTGAAATGGAGTGTAGCTTAGGCTATTTGTGTAGGCCTAAACAGGACTTTGCCTAGTCATATAGGTCTAACAGTGCCCCTATTTGACCCACATGCTGTCTCTTGTGCTTTTGGTTTTATTTAATATGTAAGCTCATAGGGTTTTCCCCCCCACACAGCTGCTTTGCGTTGTATTTAGAACTCCATAATATTGCTCTTCCATTGTACCACACCGATCATTTTACTCATCTAACGTTTCTTCTCTTCTCTTCCAGTGCTGTGTGCGAAGAACTTGTCAAAGAAAGACTTCTTCCGTGAGTAGTAACCAATTTTTTTTTGTATCAGTGCTATTTCTGTCCTCCCCCGTGCATTGGGATGGGATTGTCAGCTAGCTGGCTGGCTTTGAAGCCTTCAGTAGATGGAGTCCCATAGGAGCTCAGTCTGCCTGAAGTATTGGCTGACGAATACAGATTACAGATAGAACACATGATGCACATCGACGCTGGTCCCCGATGCTATCCAATGAAGTAGAAGAGCGTCGGTGATGAGCTAGTAATGCCTGACGCATGCTGTTATGACCGACACAGATGAGCAGCCATTAATGTCGTTTTAATAGTATTTTAATGTTACTCGGTCATTAGGCTGACTGTGAAAGGCTACCCGGTCGTTAACTGTGGAGTTTCTGTATCTTACTATCTTCACATTGGCTTTAAGCCAGAGGATCTGGTGTAGTTTTATATCATGGCGAGACGGAGATACTCGCCACAAATAAATACCTCTGGAACACAAAGCACAGGTACGTCCTCTTCGTAGGCTAATTATCATAGTGTAGGATTTTGGTAAATGAGAGCGAATTGGAACATTCTTTAGGCTTTACAGTTGCACATCTCCTTTGAATGTATTGGATTACTGTGGGCTTTAAGGCACAGTTTCCTGTAAATGACGCATTCTCACACACACACACACACACACACACACACACACACACACACACACACACACACACACACACACCTGCAGAGGGAAGTCCCTGCTTCCTCTGCCAGTATGGCATAGGGTTGAATGTGACTCAACAAGTTTGACCTGTGGGAGGTATCATTGCCTGGAGCAACACACACTCCTAACTATAGTCACACACAGTATGTCATTTCTATGGAGTCCGTGTGTGTGTATGCATACCAAGTTTCCGTTAGGAAAACTTGGTGCTGAACAACGTGACCGGCAAGATTTTAATTTCCCGGCCATCCATATGCGTAACTCATTAGAGCATCCACCCACGGGGCTCAAAATCACATTTTAGATTATTGTAATTCTTCTCAACAGAATATAAAAGAGCCTGTAAATAAAGTAGAACAATGTTCTTGTACCAACGTGACGGGTTTTATTGAAAAGCGAAACATTACCCGTTGCATATTCATCCCTGCTATAAATCATCAATTAATATTTTATTTTTTTTAGATTGAAAGATTTAGTGTAGGAAAAACACAACTTCAAAATATCATATTTGTATAATATAATTTGCGAACGACCTGACCTATAGGCTATTTGTATGAACACTTTCATTAATAAATAGCAAAACACAGCTGTCTTCAAATACAATCTAGCCTTTCTAATTTAATTTAGCCTAGGCATGAACATTTTAAGTAAGCCTAATAACTAACTAAACATGGCTTTCTACGAAAACCAGGGCCGGCCGGTCGGTCATGGCAGTTTTTTTTGTCAAATTAACTTCAGATTTGACTTTTGGTAGCAAGTTGGGAAAATTAGGTTAATGTTAGGGAAAGAGTTAGGGTTAGCTAAAATACAAAACAATTCAACTTCTGACTTTAATTTGACAAAAGTTGGATCTCTTCTAGTCATGACTGGGCCGGGCCGCACCACTCCCCATTCCCGCTGTAAATCAGCACCACAGCAGTGGAAAGAGGATCCGCTAGGCGGCCACAAAATGAGAAATCGTCAAACTGATGTTGAACAATCAAATTTGATATGTAAATAAATCAAAATGTATTAAGGCTGGTTCATTGCGAGGAAGCTTATTACAATGCTAATGTGAAACGAGGCCCGCGCCATGCATTTATGAAAGCACTTGGTTCCAAAGCTCAAATGATATCGCACTCTATACGGTTCTCCTGGATGATGTTAATAAATGTTATGTTTATTGTAATTTGAACTATCGTGAGGTCGTGTCACGTGTGATATACGTGGATTTATTGAGACCTCTGTTTCCTATATGCAGTTGGCTGCCTAGTGATTGCAACATTGTAACTCTCCGATGTGAATAGTTGGCAACAACATTTAGTTTCCAAATACTACTGAATAAGCTCAACTGAAATACACATCATTACTCTAGTCTATCAATCCATTCCAAGTCTTTATACTATACATGACACGAGCGGGATATGTTGATCTTGCGTAGGTCGGTAGCAGTGTGTGTGTGTACCGTCCCTTATCAGATTTCCAGAGTCTAATAGACTGGCGTGGACAGACATGCTTCTGAGCTGCTCGCACAACTACATGTACACACAATATTTCCTATGTATGTTATCTGAATGAGTCACAGTGTAAATAAAGGTCCGTTGACAATGAATGTTTTGTATGCCGTCTTATGACTCAGCTGTTGTATTTGAGTGCAGTTCAATAGAAACTATCATTTTGACGCGCGCATACCTGTCCTGCATTTTGGCTCCAATTTCAGCTATAAGCTATAAAAAGAGTTGCACACTCTATATATAAACTCCACAGTAATTTATTGTGTAAATCACCAACGTGTCAGCATCACCTCGAAGGATGCACGGTGATGCTGAAACGTTGGTGATTTACCCAATAAATTACTGGGAGTTTATATATAGAGTTTGCGACTCTCTTTATTTTTATAGCTTAAAGTTTATTCGCCGTTAGTCAGCACCTTTTACATTAAAATCATTTTCTCTGGGTGTGCGCCAGCTCATGTTTTCTATCCAATTTCAGCTATAACATATCTTCATGTTAGATAATTWATATTATGTGAATTTAGGTCTGTTCATAGTCATTGTTTCTATGCCATCAGCTTGTGAATACAGTTACCTAGAAACTTATTCAGGCACACATCCTCCATTTTGTCTCCAATTGCAACATAAAATCTCCATTTCATATCAACACTTTTRCCATGCTAGATAAATGAACCATACTGTGAATATAGTTCCATTGACTCCATTGTTTCTATGCCATCCACAGTTGTGAATACAATCCTCCATTTTGGCTCCTCCTCCACAGGGCTGCCTGACCCCTTTGCCAAAGTGGTGGTGGACGGCTCGGGGCAATGCCACTCCACGGACACCGTGAGGAACACGCTGGACCCCAAGTGGAACCAACATTACGACCTGTAAGTCACCAGGGAAGACTCTAAACTGGTGGACCACCTTAGACCTATAAACCCTTMTTCACCATGTCTTCCTAGTTCCAGCTTGTCTCAGCAAGGTGGAATTTATCCTTTCAGATCTTCAAAAGTGCCTATGTAGGAAGTAGTAGCATAACCTCGTCCGCAGGAGGAACGTCTGGCGTGTGTATGGACTAGGGTCTGGAATTGGTGGAACTCACTGTCATCTCCTGAAGAAACCACTTTATATAATGGATGCCAAAGAACCACAGACAACTGCTAACGCAACCTCCCATGTTGACTATGGTTTTCAACGTTATCACACTGTTCTGGTTTCATTGACTAAGCTGTGGCGTCTCCATGTGCTGCTATGATAAGCGTGCGAGGAATGCAGCAGGCTACCCTCCCTTCCCGTGCTAATGTGCAGGAACACCCACCATAAACCATTTGAGGCCTTTTAACTGGGCGGCTGCACGCTCACTCTAAGGCTAGTCTGAAATGGCACCCTGTTCCCTATGTAGTGCACTACTTTTGACTAAAGTCCTGGTCAAATGTAGTGCACTTTATAGTGAATAGGGTGCCATTTCAGACGCAACTCTAGTCTAACCATTGCGACTGTCCGACTGAATATTTGGACTGAAATGAGCCATGTGTTGTGAATGTTGAGCAGCAAGCTTTACATGCTCTTCTAGGGAGTAATCGCCACCGGACCCAAAGGACCTACTGGCAATGCGTTACAGGAGAGGGATGTAAAGGGAGGGAGCGGGTGAGGAGAAAGCTAGACATGGGGAGAGAGGTGTGTGTGTGTGTGTGTTACAAAAGCATTGGGAAACTATGCAGAGATGTGGGTGTCTTGGCACCAAACCACTATGCACAGATTGAATAATACAGGGAATGTAGTTACATCATCAATTAGGTCCCCAAGAAAGAAAAGAACAAAAAAAACATAAGTTTGGCACTGCAGCGGGAAGGCATATTTGCTAGCTTTGCGCACACATGTAGATGTCTCTGTCCATCTCTCGCTGTGTGTCTATTTTTCTGTGTGTGTTTGCACACCTGCCCCCCCCGCCATGCTTGTCTTCAAACACTCGCCTCTCCACTGGTCCTGGGGGAGTCTCCCCTGCCAGTGACCCCTGACCCCAGGGCTCTGTCACAGGAAATGGCTGACATGACAAGTAGCACAGTTACAGATGGAGCCTTCAGCCCCAGCCTCAGCCTGTTGGCTGGCAGGTTGCCATTGCTCTCCACACCTCCCTCCACACCAGGCCAAGCTAAGTGCTCAGCACACAGCCTACCCAGCAGCCCCCTCTCTGTGGGTCTGCTACTGTAGTGTAGCCCTCTGGACTACAGACCATTACAGTTACTGCAGAATACATCCTTCATCCGCCCTATGTGCACATTCATGGAAGGTACTGGTGTGCGAAATACACCAATCCAATGCTTTTGGTTTGAAATGCATGGGGTTGAGTGTATGAGTGTACACTTTGAAGAAATAGGGCACAGTCAAGGAGTGTGTGACACACCCATTGACTAGTGCTTGTGTACTGCAAAACAGGCTGAGTTTTGTCGTTGCAGTTTTCACTAATAGTCATTGATTTTGCAATTTACAGCGTAACTTATGTAGCTATACGTTTGTAGCCAGAGGCCATTAAACCAGAAAAGAGAGGGCTGTCAAAACATGTATTAGTTCAGACGGTGTTTGGAGCTTGAGGAGCATACATTCTGCCTCGCTCTGTTTTCATATTCGGTGCGTCTAGCGCCTGCAGCAGGGCAGGCTGCATTAGAGACTGCCAGGTGATGGAGCTCCCAATGGGATGCTAATGCACTGTATATCCCTTAGGCAAGCTAGAGACGTCATGAATAGTAACGGGGTTGTTTTAGAGCACAAGGCCCGTAAGCGCTGTCGCTGCCCTCTGTAGGAACCAATGTGGGTGAATATGTGACCCATTTTAGCTTCATACTGTATGTTAGAGCCCTTGATCGATTTATACAGTAGAAGGCGATATTTCATATTTCTATAGAGAAGTTAATTGATACAATTGACGGTTGTACTTTTCAGAGGCCTTGATTTGGGTTTTCACCATTCACACTCCTCCTCTCACTGCACCGACCACGCTATCCTCCTCACCAGCCTCCTCTCTCTCCCTACCCGGTTCCCTAATCGCTCGTCCCTCGCGGCCCAGGAAACCCAGAGCAGGTGGCTGCCGTGCTGTCATCCCAGAAGGCAGAGCTGGTTTCGCCAGCCGCCAGGGGAGGAAGTGTGACGYTGTCGTCTGTCTGGGCCGTTGATTAGTCTAGATGTCTATATCTAGCCTCATTACTTCTAACCCAGTCTGAGCTGGGAGACTGGCGTGACTGGGCACCAAATGGCATGACTAGATGTCTCCCATTGTGCCACCCCAGCTCACCAGTCACCATTAGTCACAAACCAGTGAATTGGCTAACTTGTTGCATCATCAGCCTAGAAACTAATCGAAGGCCGGTTAAGTGTTCCACCCTAATGAGGTAAGGGATTTGGAAGAGTAAACTGATCCGAGATCTGATTGGCCTACTTACACCCACTGGAAATGAAAAGCTCTTCAGACTAGCTAGACTGAGGCTCTGTAAGTATTACTTACCATACTGTGGTATTATCATATAGCTATACTTAGCCGTATGCACGGACAAGTGGGTTTTCTTCTCTCTCTCTGTTTTTTTTCTCCTCCTTAATTTGCTGCGGTAAGCACTGTTCTAATCACGGGCTCTACCTGCAAAGCCAGACTGCACATGGTTTCACAAATGCGTGTGTGCGCGCGCGCTTGTGTGTGAACGTGTGTTTATCACGGTGTGTGTGTGTGTACACGTGTGTCTTCCTCAAGTCATTTTGACTGAGGAAATTGTGTTTACCTGTCCTCATTTTCAAAGCCCCAGACGCTAGGTCACTGTCTGGTCTGCTCTCTCATTTCCCCTTAAACCCAGCCTGGTTTTGCAACACACACACACTCCAAATCATGTTGTTGGCCCATGCATTACCACCACAGTGTAGAGGTGGAGTGGCTTGGTTTGAAGCCTTTATCCAAATCTAGATCAGACAGCAGGTGGAAATTTCAACCCACAATGCATGCAAGGCTTTTAATATGAAGAAGAAAAAAACAGATTAGATTTAATGTGCTTAGATTAAAGTTTTATTTCATTTCTGTCCATCACTCCTTTAAAGACGGAACTATGCAAAAAGACATACTCCTCAATGGCAGCATTTATATCGTCCACAGACGTCAGTTGCCAGTGATATTAGTATCAGATATTTGAGCTGACTTGTCTATTGACAAAAGGAGACACTGTGTGAGCAAATRTGAAAACTGACTAGACAACCTCTTCCCACTCACTTTAACAGTTTGGGCCATGTGCATTTTCTATGTGCGCTCTGGGAAACCCTTCTCCTGGAAATCCTTCATGATATATACGTACCCATGGAGGAGGGCTGAGTTGGCAGCAGTGTTGGGAAAGCTGTAATTAGACCAGTCAGTGTGTGTGTTACTGTAAGTGCTGTCTGTCTGGGAGACTGTGGGGCAGGAGAGAGAGGGGAGACGAGGGGTTCTCCTCTCTCTGATTAATGATGACTAGGCTGACCTTATAGCCAGACAAGCAGCTTCATCGTCGTCATCGTGGACAGTTGGCACACTGTAATCAGAGTCATTTAGACCTCAGAACCCCTCCATACGTTCTGTGATGTGTCTTTGTGTACACACTTGTTTCTTTAGTAGGTCATCCTCTTCGGTATGTATGTATGTATGTGCAGGTGTGTGTATGAGATGTATGTCTCTCCCTATTAGCTTCGCTGTTACCCTGGGATAATGACTCGGCACTCCAAAAGCACACTGATGGGCCTCAGTGTTATAAGTGATGCATTTAAAGATCTTATAAGATGCATATTAAAGCGACTACCTCGCTCACATTCACACACACACACACACACACACACACACACACACACACACACACACACACACACACACACACAGGTACATRGGTTGGTCTGTTATGTATTTAGTGACTCATATTAAAGGGACTGTGTCTCTATCATCCACAGGTACATTGGGAAGTCTGACTCCATCACCATCAGTGTGTGGAACCACAAGAAGATTCACAAGAAGCAGGGGGCCGGCTTCCTGGGCTGTGTACGCCTTCTCTCCAACGCCATCAACCGCCTCAAAGACACCGGTTGTAAGTGTGTGTGTGCGTTCAAGCATGTATTAGAGCAATAATTAATTTGTGCCCGTGTACATTTTAGTAAATATGTATGTGAATGTGCTTTACACAGTGTGTGTCTGTCTAGCGGTGGTCTGTCTAGTGTGAGACAGCAAAAAACCTCCCAACGATGACTCAAACCCAGACACACATTCCCCCCTTGATTCATCATTATTCCACTCCGAGTACGCAACGCATGATCTGATTTATAGACCACATCAAAGGCAAGACAGGTTTCTGTCCTGCCCCACTGCCTAGAAGGCCCTATTACTTACACACACACACACACACACACACACACACACCTGCCATTAAACCCTATTGATTGACGTCCATCTGGGAGTCTGGCACTGTCGCTGCCCCGCTCTGCCCGCTCCCTCCCTGGGTATCAGGTGCCAGTCTGGCTGGCTAGGGCACGGAGCTTGTTGGCGCTGCCTGGCCTGGTGAGACGGATGCCATCGAGAGCGGGATAGGGGGCTCCTGGGAGTTGGGAGTCTCGCCCATGCCTGGCGGTGCCAGCTCAAACACACTCCCTGGGGTTTCCACCTCTAGCGTGAAGGGAAACACACACACACACACCCGGCCTGCTGTCTCTTCAGACACAGACTAACTGTATGTGAAGTAGACGTGCTGTCTCCCTTTTCTACTCTTGCAGTGACTGCTTCTTTATGAGTACTTACTGGAAAGTCTATTTCCTTTGTTTTACCTGGCTTGTTAGCCGTTAGCTGCTGCATTCAGACTGGGTCCCACCCCGGCTGCTAGCATTAGCAGTGAACAACCGTAGGTATAGAGCATTGCTCTTTTCAGCCACGCTATAACAGTTAACGGTTAAAGATGCTAGCTAGGCTGTTAAACTAGCTGTCTCCACTTACAGTATATTGCCTATGATATGATGTAGTCCTAATTGTACATCTAACTGCCCTACTTTCCTCACCCTCCGTCTATAGTATATCTGTATAACTATCTATACCACTCAGCGGTTTTCTCCCTAAGTGGTGAGAGTCCTCTAGAACTTGTCAGTCAGACAGTGTGGCACTGAAGCCAGTCAGTCAGTATGGGTAGATGCTGCTGATGTGGACAACAAGTGGACAACAAGGGAGACAGGCTGTCGCAAAGCACCAGTCCTCACATAACCTGCCCCCGCCTGCCTGTCTGTCTGTGGTCCAGCCACCACAGTCTCTAGGGGCCTCTTCTTCTTCTGCTGCCGCGCCGTTTCCTAACAGTCTGGCCCGGTACAGCTCTCCAACTTCCTGTACTGCAACTTACTGTAGCATCACACACACACGCACGGACACTAACCTCAGAGCCCTTTGTCCTAGTTAGAATCCTGAGGCCTGCCATTTGTAAACTTTTTGTTGTCTTATTTTACCACAGTTTATGTAAACTGCTTTTGGTGCGTCTGTGATGGTGGACAGTATGTATAGAATGTATACATGGATCAATCATTTTAGTGTTATATCGTCTGCACGGTCTGGGTGGCAAGACTTGTATACAGAGAGACGTATACTGTTGATACACTGGTAATTAAGCCTACATATGTTGTGTAGACAGTGTCTTTTTTTTCGTGGTATATTTGGTTCCCGTACCCTTTGTATTCCCCTGCTCTTTCCTTTCGTCTGAGCCTGCCCCCCCCCCCGTCGCCCTTTCCTTTAGTTTTTTAAATGCACCTCAGATGTTTGCAGGGCCAGGATACAGTTTCACTTAGTCTCTTTTTTTTTTACTCCTCTGAAAGCTGCTTACTATTCCAGCCTTGTAACCCCTAGGCCGTCCCTGTTTAGTCTAGACACGTATCCGGAACAGATCCCCAATCCACAGTACAGTGCTGTCTGTCAGGAAGACACCCCCCCCACCACCACCTGTCTCCCGTAGTCTGGAAACAACCTAGGGTGTGCTCTCACTTTCTGCTCCCCCTGACCCAGACCAAAGAGTTAGCTAATAGGAGCTGACATATGTCTAGGATGTTTTGGGATGAGTAGAGGGAGAGCAGCTATGGCTGATCTGGGATCAGGGCTTAACCTGCACTGTGAAATGGAGACCCCTTTATTAGTGTAGGCCTCCTTCCTTTGGCTGACGGTCTTGATCGTAGGCAGATTTGATGTGGTGTTCTGACTATCTTAGTCGTCATCTGTTCATATTTCTCTTGTCGTCCAAGGTATTCACGTTTTCTTCACCTCTTGTTTTGAAGGGAAAGTGGTATGTTGTATGAGGATTGTGTTTTAACCCTTATTTTACCAGGTAAGTTGACTGAGAATGCATTCTTATTTAAAGCAACAAGCTGGGGAATAGTTACAGGGGAGAGGAGGGGGGGATGAATGAGCCAATTGTAAGCTGGGGATGATTAGGTGGACATGATGGTATGAGGGCCAGATTGGGAATTTAGCCAGAACACCGGGGTTAACACCCCTACTCTTATGATAAGTGCCATGGGATCTTTAGTGACCACAGGGAGTCAGGACACCAGTTTAATGCCCCTCCAAAAGATGGCACCCTACACATGGAAATGTCCACAATTACTGCCCTGGGATCTTTTTTTAAACCAGAGGTAAAGAGTGCCTCCTACTGTCCCTCCAAACACCACTTCCAGCAGCATCTGGTCTCCCATCCAGGGACCAACCCTGCTTAGCTTCAGAGGCAAGCCATCAGTGGGATGCAGGGTAGTATGCTGCTGGCTGGTATGATGTTGCTCTTGTGGTGATGACATAGCAGTATTGTAATAGCAGTGTTTGTCTTGTGCTTACTCAATGCTAAGGCCAGACAGATATAATTCCATTAAGCTTTAGAAATTCCCTTGGGGAATAATAAGTTATTCTTTGCTCATTCAATTGTTCTCTTCTAACCCCACAGATCAGAGACTGGACCTGAACAAGCTGGGCCCCAATGACAACGACACAGTGAGAGGCCAGATAGTTGGTGAGTACATCTGTGCAGTGCTATGGACCGCACACAAGTACGCACACACAAAAACACACTTTGGCCTGAGGAGCAGAGGTGTGGTTCTGTCTGACACAACCGCAGGTCTGGTGGATGTTTCGCRACTATCATCGGACTGTCTGAAAGGAAAGCCATGACTGTCTGAGTAGCTCGTCGTCTCGTTTCTAAGTAAAACCACCTTTGACCTCTTAGGTTTCCACGGAGTCTGTTTGCACAACACAGACGGAGCTCTCTGGATCCGGTGTCACAGTACTCTGGGTTTACCTCACCACACACTGCTTTTAGTGTTGGAGATCTTTTCCAGACTGTGACCTGACCAGGAAGAACTCTGAGCCCCAGTTCACCTAGGGTCGAGAGTTTCCCTTGGTCAGGTTACGATTAGGATAATCTCATTCTTAGTTATACAGCATTGCATGATATTGGTCTAACTGCTGCTGTTGTCTCCTGTCTCCAGTGAGTCTACAGTCCAGAGACCGTATCGGCACAGGAGGCCCCGTGGTGGACTGCAGCCGTCTGTTTGATAATGATTTACCTGATGGGTAAGGCTTCCGGATGTTTCTTAAGACTAAAGCTACATTATGTACCAGTTTGCATGTATCCAATGAGAGAGGCTCTGCATGGCCAATCCGGTGTCTGCGTTGGCCGTACAGCCTTTTAAGTCAGGGCATTCATACTTATTTCACTTTGTGTAGCAGAGCTGTTGAGCAGAACTGTTGTCAAGGAAGTGAGTTTGTGTTTATACAGGACATCCTGCCCCCACCTACCATCAACCAGTCATGTCAATGTTATACGGAACCCTCTGCGTTGTTACAGAATTTGTGAGGGGCTCGATTTGGCCTCTGCAAGCCGGATTGCCGGATCAAGCATAAATCAGCTATTAGATTTACATCGTTTTCTTACGTAGTTATTTGTTATTGTATAAGGTTTAGCTTGAACGTTGATCTGAATCTGGTTGGAATAGGGGCATATTGAATCTGGTTGTATAAAAACAATTCTAATGCATATGGAAATACTTGTTCCTTGGTCTGTTGCTCACTGTGTCTATCTTCCTGTGTGTCTGTCCGTCTGAATCAGCTGGGAGGAGCGGAGAACAGCCTCTGGTCGGATCCAGTACCTTAACCACATCACACGCACCACGCAATGGGAGAGGCCCACCCGGTACGTCAACACACACACACACACACACACACARACATACARACACCTACCTTTGCACCAGATGGAATCTCCCTCGGAAGCTACTGACCCTGGAGTGCAGCCAACATCCAGCAGACCGTTTGTTCACACACTGAGTACCAAAGGTCAAATCCATCATCTGTAATTTACATAAATAGTCCAGACATTCTTTATAATACAACACATCATCAACCTCCCTCTTCACCTCTGGCCTGTTTATTAGTCTATCTTCCTTACGTTGCCCTTAAAAAGGGCACCCAACCTCTCCCATCTAAGTCCTAAGGGAAACCGTTGCTTATATGCCACAACAACCTCAAGCTTGTCTGGTAGTATATTGTGCCTTGCTGCCCCAGAAAATTGGCCGTCCATGCACTATTGTAAAAGGAAAACAAACCAGTCACTGGGCAGCCTAATGAGTGAGTTCCTATCAATTTCCTGAAAGGCTCAGTCCCATAAATAGAGCCAGCCAGGTTTGGCTTGGCCCACCTTTCTCCTGGAACAACTGTTGCCTTCCTTACTTGGCCCCTGTATCAGTGGAGCCAATAGGGAAGTAAGCAAACAAATAAATGACCCCTCTGGAGCTGGCCTTCCTATTTTTCTTTAAGCTGGCTGGGGAGGGGTGTGCTGTGGGATTGGGTTAGGGGAGAGGAGGTGGTTGAGGCAGGGGTTAAAGCGGGGGGGGGGGGGGGGGAGTTGTCGAAGGAGAACAAGGCGTCAGCGGTCCTGGATGGCCAGACAAAGTGGTCTGGGGGAGTGGAGGGGGGGCTCTCGTCTCCTCTCCTTTTCTCGCTCCCTTTGACCAGTCATCTTATCAGTTGCTTTCCTGCCACTCTCATGGACTAGACGCACTGATGAGAGGACGTAACCATGCAAAGTCATCTTATAATAGACCGAAGGGCTAGATCTCCAGGCAGGGGGACAAACAGTCTGACGCCGTCACACGTTTACACACACACACACACACACACACACACAAACAATACCCATCAAATGTGCACACTTTCTTAGATATTATTTCAACCTTTGTGTCCCCCCCCCCCTTTCCAGGCCGGCGTCTGAGTACTCCAGCCCCACCGGGCGGCCCCTCAGCTGTGTGGTGGATGAGAACACGCCGGTCATGACACCCAACGGGGCGGCCATCGGTGTGCTGCCCAGCAGTGGCAGTGACCCGCGGGTCCAGGAGAGACGCGTCCGCTCCCAGAGACACAGGAACTACATGAGCAGGACCCACCTCCACACCCCGCCGGACCTGCCAGAGGGATATGGTGAGACGCACACAAAAACATACCGGCATACAAAGACCTGCACACAAKCATGTACACTAACACACACACACACACGTTCACATAACTAATGTATACACACTAATTTTCACACTGCCTGACCTGCCTAGAGGATATGGTGGTCAGGTGATGTGGTTACAGACACACACACACACACACACACACACACACTAGCCTACAAACCCGCATGACCTACCCAAGGGATATGGAGAGGGCAGAGGACAGGGGTGCAGTCACACACAACACCCTCTGCTTGACCTACCTAAGGGATATGTGTACAGTTACTCATTATCGAGGAGAGAGAGAGAGACACGCTTGCTCACTCAGCCAGCATGATATGCCAAAGGCTTCTGTAAGCACAGTCATATGCTTACATAAACACACCTCAACTGACCTGACTCAGAGCTACAATGTCACACGAACACACACACACACGTACGCACACATGAACGCACACACTGTAATTATCAATGAAAGGAATTCATGGACCCTGCAGTATCCATGTACAGTTGAAGTCGGAAGTTTACATACACTTAGGTTGGAGTCATTAAAACTTGTTTTTCAACCACTCCACAAATTTCTTGTTAATCGCTTCTCTCTCCCGGATCCGGGATCCTCCTCATCAAAAAAGCTGACTAGCATAGCCTAGCCTAACGGGACAGGGATATCATATAATTTCATGAAATCACAAGTCCAATACAGCAAATGAAAGATAAACATCTTGTGAATCCAGCCATCAGTTCCAATTTTTAAAATGTTTTACAGCGAAAACACAATATGTATTTATATTAGCTAACCACGATAGCCAAACACACAATGGCATATTTTCACCATGTTTCCACCGCATAGGTAGCTTTCACAAAACCCACAAATAGAGATAAAATTAATCACTAACCTTGAACAACTTCATCAGATGACAGTCTATAAACATATGTTTACAATACATTTATGTTTTGTTCGAAAAGGTGCATATTTGAGGTATAAATCGTAGTTTTACATTGCAGCACATCCACAAATAGCACCAAAACAGCCAGAATAATTACAGAGAGCAACGTGAAATACATATAAATACTCATCATAAAACTATTATGAAAATACATGGTGTACAGCAAATGAAAGATAAACATATTGTGAATCCAGCCAATATTTCCGTTTAAAAAAAAAAAGTGTTTTACAGCGAAAACACACATATATATTTCTATTAGCTCACCAACAATAGCCAAACACACAACGCCATTATTCACCGCCAACATAGCTTTCACAAAACCAGCAATAGAGATAAAATCGATCACTAACCTTTGGACAACTTCATCAGATGACAGTCTTACAACATCATGTTATACAATATTATATGTTTGTTCGAAAATGTGCATATTTAGAGCTGCAAATCGTGGTTTTCTTTGTGAATACGTAGCCACATGCACCAAATGTCCGGAGATATTTGGACAGTCACCTAATCTAACCAAAGAACTCATCATAAACTTTACTAAAAAATACATGTTATACAGCAAATGAAAGTACACTGGTTCTTAATGCAACCGCTGTGTTAGATTTTAAAAAATAACTTTAGTACAACATACAGCATGCAATATTGTGAGACAGCGCCCTACAATTCTCCGCCTTGTTGGAGCCATAAAACACAAAAATACGAAATAACATCATAAATATTCTCTTACCTTTGTTGATCTTCCATCAGAATGTTGTGCAAGAGTCCTAGTTCCAGAATAAACATTGTTGTGTTTTAGAATGTCCATTTCTTCTGTCGAGTTTTA